>NW_025271802.1:0-1377 GCF_018294505.1 Triticum aestivum | reverse complement strand
CTCAACCTGTTCAAACATGCAACATATCTGTCGAAGGACTGTCTGAACACATTGCTGTTCTCCAGGACTAGTGGGCAACCTGGTCACGAATGCCAATGAGACCATCCCAAAACTTGGTGGTAGAAAGATCATAATGCTAAATACAATGTTGTGGATGTTATGGGCAGTAATGGATCAAATAAAAGGTGTTTTCTTCACATACGGACTGTCCAAGGTCTGCCACTGCAATCTAGCACTGTTAGCATTGATGAAATTACTAGCCAAGAGTTTGCTGAAATTCAGAAGCCATGCAACAAAAAGAAGAAAAAGCCAATCATTGATGAATCTCTTTGCAGGAAGAGTAACAGAATTGCTCACATCACCAAAGGTTTTAAGAACAAAGCTACTGCTGATGCTGCTAGTATGAAAATGGACATTCCTATTGTCCAATAGAGTATGCAACAAAGCTCAAAAAAGCAAAAGAGTGCTGTTTCAGTCAATCTGGGTCCCCAATTTGATGCTATAGTGATTAACAAGCATGCACCTCCTCCAGCAGAGCTACCCTTGGACACTCTACAGGCTATTGGAACAGACCCATGCAAGATGGCACCTCATGAAGTGTCATCACATGCCCTGGACTATGACAACACTGATGATTAGGAGAGATCTCCTTATGGGGCATGGTTGGCTCCCCGAACTACTTCCTGGTTATCATTTATCAGTTGTTATATCTTCTTGTCTCATTTGTATGCCTGCGTGCATCACAAACCACTATGGTCTGTAATAATTTGCACTTCTATTCCCATGGATTTCATAGCATGTCAAACATATGCCGCTGCTATTATGGAGTTCTCTTTTGTTATGAGGGCATAAATGCTCAATATATGCTGCCTAGATCAATAGTACTTAACAACTTTAATCTGAGTATGTCACCACATAATTGCCTCTACCCCTCTAAGGATCTATCATGCTATGCTACTTATAGTATGATCACATCACTATTGCTATATATCATCATGAATAGAAGTTGGAATATATTAAACCGAAATGTTAGAGGGATAAACTCTCCTACTAGATGGGATGATATCAGGAAGAAAATTGATGAAAATGCTCGTTGCATTATGACCTTTCAAGAAACCAAAAGAGATAACTTTGATCTGGCATATATTAAGAACTTTTGTCCCAAGAGATACAATCAGTACTGTTTCTCTCAATCCATTGGTAACTCTGGTGGCATTATCACAATATGGAATGGGAATATGTTCAAGGGTGAGGTCATGTCACAAAATTATTTTCATATTACTATTAAATTCACTTCCAACCTGGATAATAGTTGCTGGTATGTTACTGTATGGACCTAACTCTATGGAAGGCAAACAAGAATTTGTCACTTGGTTG
>NW_025271801.1:0-1377 GCF_018294505.1 Triticum aestivum | reverse complement strand
GATCATCCAGATTTTATTTGCTTGGCCTCGCTAAGGTGAAATCTGAGAAAGTGTTATCCTCCTTCGCATCTGCATCGTCCATCGCTATTCATCATGGTAGTATGTTGTGTTGTCAGCACCCTTGACGCGGTTGTTGATAAAACCTTGATGATTGTGGAAATGCTCAAGTTCTTGAGAGCACGCACAAGCGCTACGTCTTATCATCGGCACTAGCTGGGATTGCCCCAGATTTCCTCGGTTATGCTATAACCACTCCAACAGTGAATTCACTCTCTATTGTTGGGTTCTTCCCCAGTTACCAGAATCATTCCCAGCATTTGCATTTTGTTCCCAGCTTGCACCGCCAATGTGCCATTCTACCATGGGTCTCTTCCATTTCCGGTGATAAGCAAAATTCATCCATTACGTTGTCTTCAACAAGGTAATCCACATCATCCAAGTCCGAGTATGTCATTCTACCGACCCCCTCCAAATGATCGCTTGTGATTTGCCTTAAGCTGGTATAAAGAGTTTCAATGATCTCTGAATCAAAGGTAATTCTTTTGCCACTTAAGGGGAGATATCTACGAGTCACGGTTCCGAAGGTGTCTCGTTGTGGTATTATGGCAACTCAACTCCTCACTACGTTGACAACCGATTACCACCTTCTTAAGTGTGGGATCGTTGTCTACCTAGTGAACTCTCGTCATCTGTTCCACTCCATTTCTTCAAATCTGTACTTCGTCTCCCAGCTCAAGAGATGTTGCTATGTCTCATTCCGTGAGTTGTTCGATCTTCAAGAAGATCGACCCTTCTAGAGTCTCCTTCTTCCCTCCATGTCATGTTGGCAGGATTTCTCAAAACAAGACATCAAGACAATGATGGTGAATGAATCAACGTTCAACTGAAGTGCACCCTGGATCGTGAAGATTATACTAGTCCGCGTTACCCTTCACCTTACCCTACGCTTGAATCTCGAGACGAGATTCTTGTTTAGTGGGGGTGAGTTGTCACATCCCTAGCTTCTGGCATTGCACTAGTACTAGCCTTTGGTGATGCATCATGTTTACTTTTACAGAAAGTTGAAATGGGGATTGTCCAAACCCTAGCATTTTAAGAATTCACCAGGTTCACCTAAAATATTTTCAGTCAATCCAAGTGGCTTTCAAAAATGTTCTTCATCTTTGGAAAAATGCTGGAAACAGTAACCAGAGATGATGCACATTTTTCCATGTCATTTTGGATCTTTGAACTAATATATATTGTATTTGAGTTGGAGCAAATATATGTTATATATATTTTTAATGCTTCAATAATTCTGATATTTTGTGAGGGGCTCTAGAATATTACTTTCAGTCCCTGCAAAAATTATTGGAAGAAACAAAAATGATTTAGTGT
>NW_025271800.1:0-1377 GCF_018294505.1 Triticum aestivum | reverse complement strand
TTTTTTTGGGGAAAATGAAACCTTGGGTTTACATAAGGCATTGAAAAGATATCGGTTGGTGCTTCTTGTTGGCCCATGGCTTGAAAACTGCCCGGAAATTTCCATCAGTTCTTGGGACGTCCTATTTAGCACTTCACACGCCAATTTAGCGTCAAAGCACACACTGGGCAGCGACCACCTTAGTGCTTTGGCTGGCAATTTTCCTTTACGGTCATTTTCTCGTTCGATTTTTTTTCCAGTTGGTTTATTATTTTGGACTATTTTTATTTAGGAATTAAAAAATATAAGAATGTTCACTATTCTAAAAATGTTCATAAATATTAAAAAATATCATGAATTTTAAACTGTAAATGTGAATGCTCGGCGATTAGAATTATCAACAGGTCCTTCTCCGAAAAAGGCAGAATAGATAAAAAGGCATGGGTGCCAAATTCATATCCTGCAACAAGTAAGAAAGTTAACTTTTCTAGAATTCACAATTTTTTTTGAATTATGAACATTTTTCAAATTCACTAGAATTTTTAAATATGCAAAATAAAATAAAATTACTGGACATTATTCTTAAAATCAATTTTTTTAAAAAAATATCCAAAATAATAAAGAGCAGAAAGTGAAAAAAACTATCATGAAGGAAAATCACCATGCAACAAAGATGCACTGAATGTTCACAAGGCTCATGAATAACTTGAATAAAAAATGAACAAAATTCTAGTAGATAAAGCGATAAAACACATATATGAAAAAATTGGAAAAGACCGTGACCAAATGGAAGCTATGGGCCAGCCCATTACAAGCCTAACGCTTGGAAGGCGTGGGCGCTTTCTACCGATTTTGAAATATGTGGCGCCTTAAGTTAAAACCAAGCCTAAGCACCGAAGCAATACTCAACAGATGTCCCATAGGATCATACCAAGACATAGCCACCTAAAAATAAAAGACATGGATACCAAACATCCCCGAAATGATGCAAGCAATGCTTAGAGGCATAGGGTAGGGAGTTGGCTTGCCTTAACCAAAAGGGTCTTGAAATAAAATATGAAGGCTTCGGGGATTAGAATTGCCAATGGGACCATCTTATCATGTCAACTGCCCTGTTTTGAATTTTTTTTATATCTCATCTTTGATTTTCCCTGCCGTTGTAAAAAAAAATCATGTCAACTGCCCCATGTCTTACTAGCTTACCAAACAAAATTATACTGCAAATAAAGTAACGATTCAATTGACAAATAAAGTCTATTTTGGTGCACAATCATATTCACTTACTAGAATGTTTATGCATCCGTTCCAACGCATGTACAATTACCTGAAGTATATATATACAGGCAATTACCATTCACTACAATTACCTAGTATATACCCGAGTTGAAGAAGATCTAG
>NW_025271799.1:0-1377 GCF_018294505.1 Triticum aestivum | reverse complement strand
GCGGGTGGTGGTGGTGGAAGACGCGCGAGCAATTCATTAAACTTGTTATCGAGCTTTGTTTCGAACGTCTTCTCAAGGCCAGTGATCTTCTCCATGGCCTCTTCAAAATTGTTCAGCACATCTTGCACCTGTTCAGTCATCATTTGCTGAAACTTATCATGAAGCTCCTTGTTCGATAAATTCTCCCAGTCAATCTCGTCGGCTTGTGATCCTGGCATGGTTAGCAGCAATAGAAACACACAAGAATATGATCCTACAGACTACGAACAAGTGGTGGTGATGGGTGTCACAAATCCGTCAAGCAAATCTCAAATTCTTACCAGTTCTTACCCAGCAGCAGGCGGTGATCGGCAACCGTTGTAGTCAAAAACTCTCAAAGCTTGGATAGAGCGATTACCAGGGAGAGTCAAACGCACGACGTAGATGTATGTGGAGCTGGGAAGGCTTATAATATGGTAGCAAAAAGGGTCAGCAATAATCAATTCAGAGATGCAAAGTTGAATAAACGCTCAACGACGGTACTGTGCTGGTCCTAAGCTAGACTGTGCTAGAGACGCGAGCCTAGAACACTAACAAAATCACGGCGCGGCACGTAAACAAGGGAAAAGCAGAATCTGAATTTTTTTTTTCGCTCTTTTTTTTTGCGCTCTTTTTTTTTGCGCTGCTTTTTCTTTTGCGAAAAATCACTATAATGGCGAGTGTCTCAAAACTCTTCCTAGCTCAAACTGACAGGATGGGCACGAAATTTTTTCGACCAATTTTTTTTTTCGGCTGCCCGGACCCAAAAACTGGAAACGGGTCAAAAAAAACTTCCTATAATGGCACCTGTCTCAAAACACTCAGAAACACCTAAAAATAGGATAGCCAGAATTTTTTTTCGAAAAATGCGTTTTCGAAAAATTTTGGGCCTAAACGGAGCGTGGCTACCCGACTCCGGCAAGGAAACACGAACCGGAATTTTTTTTTTCCGAAACCTACTCCGGCAAGGAAACACGAATCGGAATCTAGATGGATCCCGAAAACAAACCTAATAAGCAAGGAACTCGGATTGGTGGTGGATATATGGTGGTGGTATATGGCAGCGGTGGTGGTAGCGGTGGTAGTATATGGATATGGATCGGTGGTGGTATATGGGCACGGATTGGTGGTGGTATATGGATACGAATTCGGAGCGGTGGTGGTAGATGGCAGGGGCGATGATGATGGTGCGGCGGCGGCGTGACAACTTATGACCAGAACTCGAAACTCTAAAAGACTAGACTCTAAGACCAGCAACTAGACACGACGATGCAACCGCAAATTCAACAAAGCAAAACCCTAAAAAGATTATGCAAGGCTCAGATTGGTTCGGATATGATGAACTAACCCTAATTTTTT
>NW_025271798.1:0-1377 GCF_018294505.1 Triticum aestivum | reverse complement strand
GTTCGGCGGTATTGTTGGACGAGACGACCCGGACCAACCTTACGCGTACGCTTACGCGAGACCGGTTCCCTCGACGTGCTTTGCACAGAGATGGCTTGCGGGCGACTGCCTCTCCAACTTTAGTTGAACCAAGTATGGCTACGCCCGGTCCTTGCGAAGGTTAAAACAGAGTCTATTTGACAAACTATCGTTGTGGTTTTGATGCGTAGGTGAGATTGGTTCTTACTTAAGCCCATAGCAGCCACGTAAAACATGCAACAACAAAGTAGAGGACGTCTAACTTGTTTTTGCAGGGCATGTTGTGATGTGATATGGTCAAGGCATGATGCTGAATTTTATTGTATGAGATGATCATGTTTTGTAACCGAGTTATCAGCAACTGGCAGGAGCCATATGGTTGTCGCTTTATTGTATGCAATGCAATCGCGATGTAATGCTTTACTTTATTACTAAACGGTAGTGATAGTCGTGGAAGCATAAAGATTGGCGAGACGACAACGATGCTACGATGGAGATCAAGGTGTCGCGCCGGTGACGATGGTGATCATGACGGTGCTTCGGAGATGGAGATCACAAGCACGAGATGATGATGGCCATATCATATCACTTATATTGATTGCATGTGATGTTTATCTTTTTATGCATCTTATCTTGCTTTGTTTGACGGTAGCATTATAAGATGATCTCTCACTAAATTATCAAGAAGTGTTCTCCCTGAGTATGCACCGTTGCCAAAGTTCGTCATGCCCAGACACCATGTGATGATCGGGTGTGATAAGCTCTACGTCCATCTACAACGGGTGCAAGCCAGTTTTTGCACACGCAGAATACTCAGGTTAAACTTGACGAGCCTAGCATATGCAGATATGGCCTCGGAACATGGAGACCGAAAGGTCGAGCGTGAATCATATAGTAGATATGATCAACATAAACGATGTTCACCATTGAAAACTACTCCATCTCACGTGATGATCGGTCATGGTTTAGTTGATTTGGATCACGTAATCACTTAGAAGATTAGAGGGATGTCTATCTAAGTGGGAGTTCTTTAAGTAATATGATTAATTGAACTTTAATTTATCATGAACTTAGTCCTGATAGTATTTTGCAAATTATGTTGTAGATCAATAGCTCGCGTTGTTGCTTCCCTGTGTTTATTTTGATATGTTCCTAGAGAAAAATTGTGTTGAAAAATGTTAGTAGCAATGATGCGGATTGGATCCGTGATCTGAGGTTTATCCTCATTGCTGCACAGAAGAATTATGTCCTTGATGCACCGCTAGGTGACAGACCTATTGCAGGAGCAGATGCAGACGTTATGAACGTTTGGCTGGCTCAATATGATGACTACTTGATAGTTTAGTGCACCATGCTTAA
>NW_025271797.1:0-1377 GCF_018294505.1 Triticum aestivum | reverse complement strand
GGGGGCCACACCCCGGAGACGCGTGCCGCCTCATCGGACATGCCACCACACCGTACGACATGTATGAGAGCCCGGTGCGATGCTCCGGTGGCACTTTTACCCCCGAGGGCCCCCGTCCCGCCTAACCCTGTAGCGTTTGACCACGGGGGCTAGCCCTTTGACTTTGCATGGACGAGCTTTGACCAGTGGAACTCTCCACCCGGTTGTGTTAGGTTAGCCAAGAGGAACACTTTGGAGCAACATCTGGGCCAAAGCCACAACAAGACCCCATCCGTGTAGACCCAACGCGTCCGTTTCCCCCCTCCAGGTGCCGGCGGCGGCACCGTCCACGAGGGGGGCACACCCCGGAGACGCGTGCCGGGCGTTTGCAACCGCCACAACACTTCCAGACTTGTGAGAGGATTTGGCGGCATGTGCTAGCCCCCAGAGGCCGCCGGCCACAGTCGTAGACGCGCGAAGAGCAATCCGCGGAAAGGGAAGTGTTCAGATACTTCTCCATCACCAAAAACTATGAAAAATTACCATCAGTCCTATAGCACATGTGCCCACGTCGTGTAAAAAACTCATCATTTTATCGCGCTCTGAGTATTTAATAACATTCACACTGCATCATTGCCGCAGAACGTCTACTACTGTCTCATCGTCGTCCGTGAGGGGGGCCACACCCCAGAGACGCGTGCCACCTCTTTGGACATGCCACCTCACCGGACGACATGTATGGGGCCCGGTGGGATGCTCCAGTGGCATTGCTACCCCCCGAGGGCCCCCGTCCCGCCTAACCCTGTAGCGTTTGACCACGGGATCTAGCCCTTTGACTTTGCACGAACGGGCTTTGACCAGTGGAACTCTCCACCCGGTTGTGTTAGGTCAGCCCATAGGAACACTTTGGACCAACATCTGGGCCAAAGCCAGAGAAAGACCCCATCCGTGTAGACCCGACGTGTCCATTTCCCCCCTCCAGGTGCCGGCGGCGGCGCCGTCCATCAGGGGGGCACACCCCGGAGACGCGTGCCGGGCGTTTGCAACCGCCACAACACTTCCAGACTTGTGAGAGGATTTGGCGGCATGTGCTAGCCACCAGAGGCCACCGGCCACAGTCGTAGACGCGCGATGAGCAATCCGCGGAAAGGGAAGTGTTCAGATACTTCTCCATCACCAAAAACTATGAAAAATTACCATCAGTCCTATAGCACATGTGCCCACGTCGTGTAAAATACTAATGATTTTATCGCGCTCTGAGTATTTAATAATATTCATGCCCATCGTTACCGCAGAATGTCTACTACTGTGTCATCGCCGTCCGTGAGGGGGGCCACACCCCGGAGACGCGTGCCGCCTCTTCGGACATGCCACCACACCGTACGACATGTATGAGGG
>NW_025271796.1:0-1377 GCF_018294505.1 Triticum aestivum | reverse complement strand
AGTTTGGGCCGATTCTGGCCCGTTTCTTGGACTATTAGTCACCGTTTTAGGGTCCCAAAGTGATTTCCATGATTGACTAACCCCGAGGTGCGTTTACGTGTTGGTCATCAACACTCGTTGTTTTTGTCGATTCTGACCCGTTTCGTGGACTATAACTCACTGTTTTAGGGTCCCAAAGTGATTTCCATGATTGTTGAACGCCAAGGTGCGCTTACGTGTCGGTCATCAACAATATCAGTTTTGGCCGATTCTGACCCACTTCCTCGAGTATTACTCAGTTTTTCCCAGAGTGATTTCCACGATTGACGAACCTCGGGGTGCATTTATGTGTCGGTCATCAACACTTGCTGTTTTTGTCGATGCTGGCCCGTTTCATGGACTATTACTCGCCGTTTTGGGGTCCCGGAGCGATTTCCACGATTGACCAACCCCGAAGTGCGCTTACGTGTCGGTCATCTACAATCACAGTTTTGGCCGATTTCGGCCCATTTCCTGGAATATTACTCAATTTTGGGGCCCCGGAGTGATTTCTACGATTGACGAACACCGGGGTACGTTTATGTGTCGGTCATCAACACTCGCAGTTTTGGCCGGTTCTGGCCCGATTCATGGACTATTGCTCACTATCTTGGGTCCCGGAGCGATTTCCACGATTGACGAACCCCGAGGTGCGTTTATGTGTCGTCATCAATAATCCGAGTATTTTTGATTTTGGGCTCTTTCATGACCTATTACTCACCATTTTGGAGTCCTAGAGCGATTTCCACGATTGATGATCCTCGTGGTGCGTTTACGTGTCCGTCATCAACACTCAATTTTGGCGATTCTAGGGTCCCAGGGCGATTTACACGATTGACGAACCCCGGGGTGCGTTTACGTCTCGTTCATCAACAATCCTAGTTTTGTTCTTCTGGGCTCTTTCATGGTTTATTACTGTCCGTTTTAGGGTCCCAGAGCAATTTCCATGATTAACTATCCCCGGGGTGTGTTTACGTGTTCGTCCTGAATAGTCATACTTTTGGCCGATTCTGGCCCGTTTCATAAACTATTACTCACCGTTTTCGGGTCCCAATACGATTGCCATGGTTGTTGAACCCCTAGGTGCACTTAAGTGTCAGTCATCAATACTCATAGTTTTGACTGATTCTGGCGCGTTTCTTGGACTATTACTCACTGTTTTGGGGTCCCAGAGAGATTTCCACGATTGAATAACCCCGGGGTACGTTTACGTGTCGGTCATCAGCACTCACGGTTTTTGTCGATCCTGACCTGTTTCGTGGACTATTACTCACCGTTTTTGGGTCTGAAAGCAATATCCATGGTTGTTGAACTCCAAGGAGAGCTTACGTGTCGGTCATCAACAATCGCAGTTTTGGC
>NW_025271795.1:0-1377 GCF_018294505.1 Triticum aestivum | reverse complement strand
GCCAAAACTGCGATTGTTGATGACCGACACGTAAGCTCTCCTTGGAGTTCAACAACCATGGATATTGCTTTCAGACCCAAAAACGGTGAGTAATAGTCCACGAAACAGGTCAGGATCGACAAAAACCGTGAGTGCTGATGACCGACACGTAAACGTACCCCGGGGTTATTCAATCGTGGAAATCTCTCTGGGACCCCAAAACAGTGAGTAATAGTCCAAGAAACGCGCCAGAATCAGTCAAAACTATGAGTATTGATGACTGACACTTAAGTGCACCTAGGGGTTCAACAACCATGGCAATCGTATTGGGACCCGAAAACGGTGAGTAATAGTTTATGAAACGGGCCAGAATCGGCCAAAAGTATGACTATTCAGGACGAACACGTAAACACACCCCGGGGATAGTTAATCATGGAAATTGCTCTGGGACCCTAAAACGGACAGTAATAAACCATGAAAGAGCCCAGAAGAACAAAACTAGGATTGTTGATGAACGAGACGTAAACGCACCCCGGGGTTCGTCAATCGTGTAAATCGCCCTGGGACCCTAGAATCACCAAAATTGAGTGTTGATGACGGACACGTAAACGCACCACGAGGATCATCAATCGTGGAAATCGCTCTAGGACTCCAAAATGGTGAGTAATAGGTCATGAAAGAGCCCAAAATCGAAAATACTCGGATTATTGATGACGACACATAAACGCACCTCGGGGTTCGTCAATCGTGGAAATCGCTCCGGGACCCAAGATAGTGAGCAATAGTCCATGAATCGGGCCAGAACCGGCCAAAACTGCGAGTGTTGATGACCGACACATAAACGTACCCCGGTGTTCGTCAATCGTAGAAATCACTCCGGGGCCCCAAAATTGAGTAATATTCCAGGAAATGGGCCGAAATCGGCCAAAACTGTGATTGTAGATGACCGACACGTAAGCGCACTTCGGGGTTGGTCAATCGTGGAAATCGCTCCGGGACCCCAAAACGGCGAGTAATAGTCCATGAAACGGGCCAGCATCGACAAAAACAGCAAGTGTTGATGACCGACACATAAATGCACCCCGAGGTTCGTCAATCGTGGAAATCACTCTGGGAAAAACTGAGTAATACTCGAGGAAGTGGGTCAGAATCGGCCAAAACTGATATTGTTGATGACCGACACGTAAGCGCACCTTGGCGTTCAACAATCATGGAAATCACTTTGGGACCCTAAAACAGTGAGTTATAGTCCACGAAACGGGTCAGAATCGACAAAAACAACGAGTGTTGATGACCAACACGTAAACGCACCTCGGGGTTAGTCAATCATGGAAATCACTTTGGGACCCTAAAACGGTGACTAATAGTCCAAGAAACGGGCCAGAATCGGCCCAAACT
>NW_025271793.1:0-1377 GCF_018294505.1 Triticum aestivum | reverse complement strand
CAATCCCCGGGGTGCGTTTACGCATGTGTCGTCAACACTCACAGTTTTGCCAATTCTGACACGTTTTGTGGACTATTACTTACCGTTTTGGGGGCCCAAAGCGATATGCATAGTTGTTGAACCCCAAGGTGCGCTTACGTGTCGTTTATCAACACTCGAAGTTTTGGCCGATTCTAGCCCGTTTCATGGACTTTTACTCACCGTTTTGGGGTCCCAAAGCGATTTCCATGGTTGTTGAACCCCAATGTGTGCCTACGTGTTGGTCGTCGAAACTCGCGGTTTGGGCCGATTCAGGCCCGTTTCTTGGACTATTACTCAGTTTTGGGGTCCCGAAGTGATTTCGACGATTGACGAACCACGGGTTGCGTTTATGTGTCGCTCATAACCACTCACAATTTTGGCCAATTCTCGTCCGTTCTGTCGACTATTACTCACCGTTTTGGGGTCCCGGACCGATTTTCACAATTGACAATCCCAGGGTGCGTTTGCATGTCCGTCGTCAACACTCATAGTTTCGGCCAATCCTAACCCATTTCGTGTACTATTACTAACCATTTTGGGGTACCGAAGCGATTTGCATAGTTGTTGAATCCCAAGGTGCGCTTACGTGTCGGTTATCAACACTCGCGGTTTTTGTCGATTCTAACCTGTTTCGTGCTCTATTACTCACGGTTTTGGGGTTCCAAAGCGAATTCCATGGTTGTTGAACCCCAAGGTGCGCTTACATGTCGGTCATCAACAATCACAGTTTTTGTTGATTCTGGCCCGTTTCATGGACTATTGTTGAACCCCGGGGTGCGTTTACGTGTCGGTCATCAACACTCACAATTTTTGCCATTTCTGGTCCGTTTCGTGGACTATTACTCGCCGTTTTGGGGTCCTAGAGCAATTTCCATGACTTTCAATCCCCGGGGTGCGTTTACGCATGTGTCGTCAACACTCACAGTTTTGCCAATTCTGACACGTTTTGTGGACTATTACTTACCGTTTTGGGGGCCCAAAGCGATATGCATAGTTGTTGAACCCCAAGGTGCGCTTACGTGTCGTTTATCAACACTCGAAGTTTTGGCCGATTCTAGCCCGTTTCATGGACTTTTACTCACCGTTTTGGGGTCCCAAAGCGATTTCCATGGTTGTTGAACCCCAATGTGTGCCTACGTGTTGGTCGTCGAAACTCGCGGTTTGGGCCGATTCAGGCCCGTTTCTTGGACTATTACTCAGTTTTGGGGTCCCGAAGTGATTTCGACGATTGACGAACCACGGGTTGCGTTTATGTGTCGCTCATAACCACTCACAATTTTGGCCAATTCTCGTCCGTTCTGTCGACTATTACTCACCGTTTTGGGGTCCCGGACCGATTTTCACAATTGACAATCC
>NW_025271792.1:0-1377 GCF_018294505.1 Triticum aestivum | reverse complement strand
TTTACGTGTCGATCATCAACACTCACATATTCGGTCGAATCGTGTCCATTTCGGGCACTATTACTCAGCGTTTTGGGGACCCAGAGCGATTTCCACGATTGATGAACCCCGGGTGCGTTTATGTGTCCGTCGTCAACACTCACAGTTTTGTCCAATTCTGACCTGTTTCATGGACTATTACTCACCGTTTTTGGGTCCCAAAATAATTTCCATAGTTGTGGAACTCCAAGGTGTGCTTACGTGTTGGTCATCAACACTCGCAGTTTTGGCCGATTCTGGCCCGTTTCATGGACTATTACTCGCCGTTTTGGGGTCCCAACGCGATCTCCATTGTTGTCGAACTCCAAGGTGCGGTTACGTGTCGGTCAACAAGAATCACAGTTTGGGCCGATTCTGGCCCGTTTCTTGGACTATAACTCTATTTTGGGGTCTCGGAGTCATTTCCACGATTGAGGAACCCCGAGGTGCGTTTACGTGTCGGTCATCAACACTCACATATTCGGCCGATTCTAGTCCGTTTCATGCACTATTACTCAGCGTTTTGGGGACCCAGAGCGATTTCCACGATTGATGAACCCCGGGTGCATTTATGTCCGTCGTCAACACTCACTGTTTTAACCAATTCTGACTTGTTTCATGGACTATTACTCACCGTTTTGTGGTCCCGAAGCGATTTCCATAGTTGTTGAACACCAAGACGTGCTTACGTGTTGATAATCAACACTCGCAGTTTTGCCGATTCTGGCCCGTTTCATGGACTATTACTCACCGTTTTGGCGTCCCAAAGCGATTTCCATGGTTGTCGAACTCCAAGGTGCGCTCATGGGTCAGTCATCAACAGTCACAGTTTGGGTCGATTCTTGCCGGTTTCTTGGACTATTACCCTATTTTGGTGTCTCAGAGTCATTTCCACGATTGACAAACCCGAGGGTGCGTTTATGTGTCGGTCATCAACACTCACATATTCGGCTGAATCATGTCTGTTTCGTGCACAATTACACAGCATTTTGGGGACCCATAGCGATTTCCACGATTGAGGAACCCTGGGTGCGTTTATCTATCCGTCGTCAACACTCATAGTTTTGTCCAATTCTGACCTGTTTCATGGACTATTACTAACCGTTTTGGCGTCCCGAGGCGATTTCCATAGTTGTTGAACTCCAAGGTGTGCTTACGTGTTGGTCGTCAACACTCGCAGTTTCGGCCGATTCTGGCCCGTTTCATGGACTATTACTCACCGTTTTGGGGTCCCAAAGCGATCTCCATGGTTGTCGAACTCCAAGATGCGCTTACGTCGCTCATCAAGAATCACAGTTTGGTCCGATTCTGGCCCATTTCTTGGACTATTACTCTATTTTAGGGTCTCAGAGTCATTTC
>NW_025271791.1:0-1377 GCF_018294505.1 Triticum aestivum | reverse complement strand
AGCCCACCTCACGCGGCGGCCTGTGCGCCCCCGCCCGCGCCAAGCGCCGCTGCCGGCCGCGCCGTTCACACCCAGCCGCGCCGACCCACATCTGCCCCGCGGCCACCCTGCCGGCCACCACGCCACCGCCCTGGCCGGCGCCCCACCGCAGCCCCGGTGGCCTCGCCCCACTGCAATCCCTGCGGGCGAGCACTCGCCCAGTCGGGCGCCAACGCCCGCACCCAGCGCCCAACGCCTGCCCGATAGCGCCCAAACCCGCTAGGCCTTTGGCCCACTGACAAAGGGGCCCCAGCCCCAGAAACGTTTTAAAAAAAAGGGAGTTTAAATAAATAAATAAATAAATAAATAATAATAATAATAATAATAATAATAATAATAATAATTAATAACAAATAAATTAATTAATTAAGGAATTAATTAAGTTAATTAATCTTGATTAGATTAACCTAATTACTAGTTAACTTAATTAACCTTGATTAGGCTAACAGTCAATGACATGCGGGACCCACACGTCAGTTGACCCAGTCAACGCCCTGTTGACTGCTGACGTCATGCTGACGTCATCATGACGTCAGCATGCACTATTCTGGATAATGTTGCATTAAATAATTAATTAAATTTCAGAAATTAATAAAATCTTTAGAAAATCATATCTTTTAATCCGTAACTCAGATTAAAATAGTTTCAACATGAAAGTTGCTCAGAACGACGAGACGATTCCGGATACGCAGCCCGTTCGTCCACCACACACCCCTAACATATCAAACTCGCAACTTTCCCCCTCCGGCTCCTCTGCCCGAAAACACGGAACCCCGGGGATACTTTCCCGGATGTTTTTCCCCCTTCACCGGTATCACCTACTACCGCGTTAGGGCACACCGAACACCGCGTATTGCCTTGTTATATTTTGTGATGCTTTGTTTGCTCTGTATTCATTATTTCTTCCCCCTCTTCTCTCCGGTAGACTACGAGACCGATGCTGATGCCACCGAGTACGACTACGTCACCGACGACCCCTCCTTGTCTGAGCAACCAGGCAAGCCCCCCCTTTGATCACCAGATATCGCCTACTCTTCTCTATACTGCTTGCATTAGAGTAGGGTAGCATGTTACTGCTTTCCGTTAATCCTATTCTGATGCATAGCCTGTCATTGCTGCTACAGTCATTGATACCTTACCCGCAATCCTAAATGCTTAGTATAGGATGCTAGTGTTCCATCATTGGCCCTACATTCTTGTCAGTCTGCCTTGCTATACTATTGGGCCGTGATCACTCGGGAGGTGATCACGGGTATATACTATACATACATACATACTATACAGATGGTGACTAAAGTCGGGTCAGCTCATTGAGTACCCGCAAGTGATTCCGACGAG
>NW_025271790.1:0-1377 GCF_018294505.1 Triticum aestivum | reverse complement strand
TTTAAGCATCGCTACGGATGAGAAAATCTCATCGTAGTCAACTCCTTGAACTTGTGAAAAATTCTTCGCCACAAGTCGAGCTTCATGGACGGTGACATTACCGTCCACGTCCGTCTTCTTCTTAAAGATCCATTTATCTCAATGGCTTGCCGATCATCGGGCAAGTCCACCAAAGTCCATGCTTTGTTCTGATACATGGATCCTATCTCGGACTTTATGGCTTCTAACCATTTGTCGGAATTTGGGCCCACCATCGCTTCTCCATAGCTCGTAGGTTCATTGTTGTCTAGCAACATGACCTTCAAGACAGGATTACTGTACCACTCTGAAGTAGTACGTATCCTTGTCACCCTACGAGGTACGGCAGTGACTTGATTCAAAGTTTCATGATCACTATCATAAGCTTCTACTTCAATTGGTGTAGGTGCCATAGGAACAACTTCCTGTGCCCTGCTACACACTAGTTGAAGTGAAGGTTCAATAACCTCATCAAGTCTCCACCATCCTCCCACTCAACTTTCCGAGACAAACTTTTCTCGAGAAAGGACCCGATTCAAGAAGCAATCCATATTGCTTTCGGATCTAAATTAGGAGGTATACCCAACTGTTTGGGTGTCCTATGAAGATGCATTTTATCCGCTTTGGGTTCGAGCTTATCAACCTGAAACTTTTTCACATAAGCGTCGCAGCCCCAAACCTTTAAGAAACGACAACTTAGGTTTCTCTAAACCATAATTCATACGGTGTCATCTCAACGGAATTACGTGGTGCCCTATTTAAAGTGAATGTGGTTGTCTCTAATGCCTAACCCATGAACGATAGTGGTAATTCGATAAGAGACATCATGGTACGCACCATATCCAATAGGGTGCAACTATGATGTTCGGACACACCATCACATTATGGTGTTCCAAGCGGTATTAATTGCGAAACAATTTCCACAATGTCTTAATTGTGTGCCAAAACTCGTAACTCAGATATTCATCTCTATGATCATATCATAGACATTTTATCCTGTTGTCATAATGATCTTCTACTTCACTCTGAAATTATTTGAACCATTCAATAATTCAGACTTGTGTTTCATCAAGTAAATATTCTCAACATCTACTCGAATCATCTGTGAAGTAAGTACATAACGATATTCACTGCCTGCCTCAGCACTCATTGGACTACACACATCAAAATGTGTTACTTCCAACAAGTTGCTATCTTGTTCCATCTTATTGAAAACCGAGGCTTTTCAGTCATCTTGCCTATGTGGTATGATTTGCATATCTCAAGTGATTCAAAATCAATTGAGTCCAAACGGTCCATTTGCATGGAGTTTCTTCATGCATATACACCAATAGACATGGTTCGCATGTCTCAAACTTT
>NW_025271789.1:0-1377 GCF_018294505.1 Triticum aestivum | reverse complement strand
CTTCAAATCTGCAATGTTAAAAGTGGGACTAACCCCAAAATCTGCAGGCAGCTCAAGTTTATATGCATTATCATTTATTTTCTCTAACACCTTAAAGGGACCATCAGCACGTGGCATTAGCTTTGATTTGCGCAAATCAGGAAATCTATCCTTACGCAAATGTAACCAAACAAGATCTCCAGGTGCAAACACAACATGTTTTCTACCCTTATCTCCAGCAAGTTTATATTTAGCATTCATACGCTCAATGTTTTCCTTAGTTAACTCATGCATTTTTAAAATTAATTCAGCACGTTGTTTAGCATCAAAATTAACCTTCTCCGAAGATGGAAGAGGCAACAAATCAATAGGTGCACGAGGTAGGAAACCATACACAACTTCAAAAGGGCACATCTTAGTAGTAGAATGCAATGAACGATTATATGCAAATTCAATATGAGGCAAGCATTCCTCCCACATTTTCTTATTATTCTTCAAAACAGCCCTAAGCATAGTAGACAACGTTCTATTGACTACTTCAGTTTGTCCATCGGTTTGGGGGTGACAAGTAGTACTAAAAAGCAGTTTAGTCCCCAACTTAGCCCATAAACATCTCGAAAAGTGGCTAAGAAATTTAGTGTCACGATCTGAAACAATAGTATTTGGCACACCATGCAAGCGAATAATTTCACGAAAGAACAAATCAGCAACAATAACAGCATCATCGCTTTTATGACATGGTATAAAGTGTGCCATTTTCGAGAATCTATCCACGACAACAAATATGCTATCCCTCCCCTTCTTTGTTCGAGGTAAACCTAAAACAAAGTCCATAGATATATCCTCCCAAGGAACACTAGGTACAGGCAAAGGCATATATAAACCATGAGGATTGAGTCGTGACTTAGCTTTCTGACATGTAGTGCATCGAGCAATAAAACGCTCAACATTCCGTCTCATCTTTGGCCAAAAGAAATGTGTAGCAAGTACGTCCTCCGTCTTCTTCACGCCAAAATGTCCCATTAATCCTCCTCCATGCGCTTCCTGCAACAACAAAAGACGAACGGAGCTAGCTGGAATGCATAGCTTGTTAGCACGAAACACAAATCCATCGTTAACGACAAACTTTTTCCACATTCTTCCTTCTTTACAATTCTGCATTACATCTTTAAAATCAGCATCATGCACATATTGATCTTTGATGGTCTCCAAACCAAATATTTTGAAGTCAAGTTGTGAAAGCATAGTATAGCGACGAGACAATGCATCAGCAATAACATTTTCTTTTCCCTTCTTGTGTTTAATGACATAAGGGAAAGTCTCAATGAATTCAACCCATTTAGCATGTCTACGATTCAGTTTAGCTTGACTTTTAATATGTTTCAAAGATTCATGATC
>NW_025271788.1:0-1377 GCF_018294505.1 Triticum aestivum | reverse complement strand
TAGCATACCGTCAAATCTTGCGTAGGCGGCCTCTCACAAGTCTGGAAGTGTTGAGGTGGTTGCAAACGCCCAGCACGCGTCTCCGGGGTGTGCCCCCCCCCTCACGGAAGCCGCCGCCGCCGGCACCTGGAGGGGGAAAACGGACGCGTCGGGTCTACACGAAGTGGATGTAGCTGTGGGTTTGGCCCGGATGTTGCTTCCCGGTGTCCCTCTGGGCCGACCTGACACAACCGGGTGGAGAGGTCCACTGGTCAAAGCCCGTCCGTGCAAAGTCAAAGGGCTAGATCCCGTGGTCAAAGACTACAGGGTTAGGCAGGACGGGGGCCCTGGGGGGTAGCAATGCCACCGGAGCGTCGTACCGGGCCCTCATACATGCGGGGTGGTGTCGTGGCATTTCCGAAGAGGCGGCACGCGTCTCCGAGTTGTGGCCCCCCTCACGGACGGCAATGAAACGGTAGTAGACGTTCTGCGGTAACGATGCAGCGTGAATATTATTAAATACTTGGAGCACGATAAAATCATGAGTTTTTTACACAACGTGGGCACATGTGCTATAGGACTGATGGTAATTTTTCATAATTTTTTGTGATGGAGAAGTATCTGAACACTTCCCTCTACGCGGATTGCTCTTCGCACGTCTACGACTGTGGCCGGCGGCCTCCGGGGGCTAGCATACCGTCAAATCTTGCGTAGGCGGCCTCTCACAAATCTGGAAGTGTTGAGGCGGTTGCAAACGCCCAGCACGCGTCTCCGGGGTGTGCCCCCCCCCCCTCACGGACGCCGCCGCCGCCGGCACCTGGTGGGGGGAAACGGACGCGTTGGGTCTAAACGGAGTGGATGTAGCTGTGGGTTTGGCCCGGATGTTGCTTCCCGGTCTCCCTCTGGGCCGACCTAACACAACTGGGTGGAGAGGTCCACTGGTCAAAGCCCGTCCGTGCAAAGTCAAAGGGCTAGATCCCGTGGTCAAACGCTACAGGGTTAGGCGGGACGGGGGCCCTGGGGGGTAGCAATGCCACCGGAGCGTCGTACCGGGCCCTCATACATGCGGGGTGGTGTTGTGGCATGTCCGAAGAGGCGGCACGCGTCTCCGGGTTGTGGCCCCCCTCACGGACGGCAATGAAACGGTAGTAGACGTTCTGCGGTAACGATGCAGCGTGAATATTATTAAATACTTGGAGCGCGATAAAATCATGAGTTTTTTACACAACGTGGGCACATGTGCTATAGGACTGATGGTAATTTTTCATAATTTTTTGTGATGGAGAAGTATCTGAACACTTCCCTCTACGTGGATTGCTCTTCGCACGTCTACGACTGTGGCCGGCGGCCTCCGGGGGCTAGCATACCGTCAAATCTTGCGTAGGCGGCCTCTCACAA
>NW_025271787.1:0-1377 GCF_018294505.1 Triticum aestivum | reverse complement strand
GAGAAGGAGTTTCTCTCGAAAGAAGTGAGTGGGAGGAAAGTAGAACTTGACGAGGTAACTGTACCTGCTCCCTTATTGGAAAGTAGTACATCACAGAAAACTGTTTCTGTGACACCTACACCAGTTAGTGAGGAAGCTAATGATGATAATCATGAAACTTCAGAACAAGATACTACTGAACCTCGTAGATCAACCAGAGTAAGATCCGCGCCAGAGTGGTACGATAATCCTTTTCTGGAAGTCATGCTACTAGATCATGATGAACCTACGAACTATGAAGAAGCGATGGTGAGCCCAGATTCCGCAAAGTGGCTTGAAGCCATGAAATCTGAGATGGGATCCATGTATGAGAACAAAGTTTGGACTTTGGTTAACTTGCCCGATGATCGGCAAGCAATTGAGAATAAATGGATCTTCAAGAGGGAGACAGACGCTGATAGTAGTGTTACTATCTACAAAGCTAGAATTGTCGCAAAAGGTTTTCGACAAGTTCAAGGGATTGACTACGATGAGACCTTCTCACCCGTAGCGATGCTTAAGTCCGTCCGAATCATGTTAGCAATTGCCGCATTTTATGAAATATGGCAAATGGATAAACAAAACTGCATTCCTTAATGGATTTACTAAAGAAGAGTTGTATACGATGCAACTAGAAGGTTTTGTCAAATCCTAAAGGTGTTAACTAATATGCAAGCTCCAGCGATCCATCTATGGACTGGTGCAAGAATCTCAGAGTTGGAATATACGCTTTGATAAGTTGATCAAAGCATATAGTTTTATACAGACTTGCGGTGAAGCCTGTATTTACAAGAAAGTGAGTGGGAGCACTACAACATTTCTGATAAGTATATGTGAATGACATATTGTTGATCGGAAATAATGTAGAATTATTCTGCAAAGCATAAAGGAGTGCTTGAAAGGAGTTTTTCAAAGAAAGACCTCAGTGAAGCTGCTTACATATTGAGTATCAAGATCTATAGAGATAGATCAAGACACTTGATAAGTTTTTTCAATGAGTACATACCTTGACAAGATTTTGAAGTAGTTCAAAATGGAACAGTCAAAGAAAAGGTTTCTTGCCTGTGTTACAAGGTGTGAAGTTGAGTAAGACTCAAATCCCGACCACAGCAGAAAATAGAAAGAGAATGAAAAGTCATTCCCTATGCCTCAGTCATAGGTTCTATAAAGTATGCTATGCTTTGTACCAGACCTATTGTATACCTTGCTCTATATTTGGCAAGGGAGTACAATAGTGATCTAGGAGTAGATCACTGGACATTGGTCAAGAATATCCTTAGTAAGGACTAAGGAGATGTTTCTCGATTATGGAAGTGATAAAAGAGTTTGTTGTAAAAGTTACATCAGTGCAAACTTTTA
>NW_025271786.1:0-1377 GCF_018294505.1 Triticum aestivum | reverse complement strand
AACCCTAATTAACCTTAACAGTGAATGACAGGTGGGTCCCACTAGACCCACATGTCAGTTTGACTTAGTCAACCCCTGTTGACTGCTGATGTCAGCATGACATCATGCTGATGTCAT
The DNA here is from genome assembly GCF_018294505.1 of Triticum aestivum. Classification (NCBI taxonomy): domain Eukaryota; kingdom Viridiplantae; phylum Streptophyta; class Magnoliopsida; order Poales; family Poaceae; genus Triticum; species Triticum aestivum. The sequence continues at coordinate 1,260 of NW_025271786.1, read as the reverse complement.
AAATCCAAATTTCGAATTAAATTAAATATTTAATTAAATTCCAGAAATTAATAAAACCTTTAGAAAATCATATCTTTTAATCCGTAACTCGGATTAAAATGTTTTCTATATGAAAGTTGCTCAGAACGACGAGACGAATCCGAATACGCGGTCCGTTTGTCCACCACACCTCCCTAACCTATCGAACTAGCAAATTTCCCCCTCCGATCCGTCTGTCCGAAAACGCGGAACATCGGGCATACCTCCCGGATGTCCCCCCCCTTCACCGGTACCACCTACTATCGCGTTAGGGCACCTCTAGCACCGCTCACTGTCATGTCACGCATCGTCATGCTTATGTTTGCATTGTATTTACTGTTTCTTCCCCCTCTTCTCTCCGGTAGACTACGAGACCGACACTGCTGCTGCCCAGTTTGACTACGGAGTCGACGACCCCTCCTACTTGACAGAGCAATCAGGCAAGCCCCCCCCCTTGATCACCAGATATCGCCTACTCTCCTCTATACTGCTTGCATTAGAGTAGTGTAGCATGTTACTGCTTTTCGATATCCTATTCTGATGCATAGCCTATCCTTGCTACTATTGTTGATACCTTTACCTGCAATCCTACATGCTTAGTATAGGATGCTAGATTTCCATCAGTGGCCCTACATTCTTGTCCGTCTGCTGTGCTATACTATCGGGCCGTGATCACCTGGGCGGTGATCCCGGGTATATACTTATATACTATATACATGACTTATGTGATGATTAAAGTCGGCTCGGCTCGTAGGAGTACCCGCAAGTGGATATTTGTGGCGGAGCAACAGGGCAGGTTGAGACCGCCTAGGTGAGAGGTGGGCCTGGCCCTGGTCGACGTTCGCGGATACTTAACACGCTTAACGAGATCTTGGTATTTGATCTGAGTCTGGCCATTTGGTCTATACGCACTAACCATCTACGTGGGAGTAGTTATGGGTATCCCGACGTCGTGGTATCAGCCGAAGCTCTTTTGACGTCAGCGACTGAGTGGCGCGCGCCGGATTGGACTGGAACGCCACTAGGCTAGGTCTGCTTCCGGCCGCGTACGCAACGTGCAGGTGTGCATAGGGCGATGGGCCCAGACCCCTGCGCGCATAGGGTTAGACCGGCGTGCTGACCTCTCTGTTGTGCTTAGGTGGGGCTGCGACGTGTTGATCTTACGAGGCCGGGCATGACCCAGAAAAGTGTGTCCGGCCAAATGGGATCGAGCGTGTTGGGTTATGTGGTGCACCCCTGCAG
>NW_025271785.1:0-1377 GCF_018294505.1 Triticum aestivum | reverse complement strand
AGTCCGGGAAGTGAACACGGTGTTGGAGTTATGCTTGACGTAGGTTGCTATAGGATCACTTCTTGATCATACCTTTATCGACCGTGCCTTGCCTTCTCTTCTCGCTCTCATTTGCGTATGTTAGCCACCATATATGCTAGTCGCTTGCTGCAGCTCCACCTCATACCTTTACCTTACCCATAAGCTTAAATAGTCTTGATCTCGCGGGTGCGAGATTGCTGAGTCCCCGTGGCTCACAGATACTTCCAAAACCAGCTTGCAGGTGCCGTTGAGTCCGTGCAGATGACGCAACCAAGCTCAGGAGGAGCTCGAAGAAGATCTTGCCCTTTGTGTTGTTTCGTTCTAGTTGATCAGTAGTGGAGCCCAGTTGGGGTCGATCGGGGACCTTTGTCGCATTTGGGGTTCTTCTTTTATTTTGGTTCCGTAGTCGGACCTTGATTGTATCTGGATGATGTAATGCTTTATTCATGTAATTGTGTGAAGTGGCGATTGTAAGCCAACTATGTATCTCTTACCCTTATGTATTACATGGGTTGTGTGAAGATTACCTCACTTGCGACATTGCTTTCAATGCGGTTATGCCTCTAAGTCGTGCTTCGACACGTGGGAGATATAGCCGCATCGAGGGCGTTACAAGTTGGTATCAGAGCCTTCCCCGACCTTAGGAGCCCCACTGCTTGATCGTTTTTAGCGGCCGAGTTGTGTCTAGAAAAAATATTTTGAGTCATTTAGGATTATATATATCGGAGAGTTAGGAATTCTTTTTACTCCCCAGTCTCTTCATCGCTCTGGTAAGGCATCCTGACGTAGAGTTTTGACTCTTCTCTTCTCAAATTTCACTAAATTTTTTTTAGGATCACGCGGGTATCTTGGAATCGTTCCGATGGTTTTATGATGAGAACATTGTCTTGGTGCCTCCTGTCAGGGGTTTAGTGGAAGTGTCCCGGGGAGTTGAGCTGTGAGGTGTTGTCATCATAATTTTATCGTTGCAATTCTGGAATACCTGAGTTTAGTACGCCGACATCGAAAATCTCTTTTATGCAGTTCGTTGGTGAGATAACCTCGACGCCACCCAGTACTGGGGCGGGAGTTCGGGAGTATCGCCATAACTTGTATAACGGATGCTTTTCGAAGGTTGAGGTAGACGATTTCCGAAGGTTTCTTGGTTATGTGTTGAAGGATGGATACAGCTGGATGTAGGATTTGCTAGTTTGGGTGAGATATTATGCTTCCCCTGTATCCCCAACACCTGATTGCATAACCGGAAAATTTCGGGAGTTTCATAGGTGGGAATTCAAGTAGCTCTTAGGATATCTTTTCGACAGATGTATGATATGAAATTGGGGTTCGACGTCTAGTGGTCCGCCTATTCACGGT
>NW_025271784.1:0-1377 GCF_018294505.1 Triticum aestivum | reverse complement strand
CGGTAAGTTCTTTCATGTTTTCAAGGTATACCCTTTACTAGCGTATTTTGAGGGGAAGCCTAAACTTTCCTACCCATGTTTCAGGCCTGGATCAAGGTAGCAGAGGGAATTAACTGCCGACTCCGCTGCCCGAGGACCAAGAATTCCCGGTACTAATGAGAATGCTATTTCCGGCACCTTACGAGGTGCCAGAGAAAACAGCCAAGATAGCGGACAAAGGGGCCAAGAAGGGCCCTTGCCGAAAAGGCACTCCAGACGTGACGTCCGAAGATGAGAATTCCTGTTCGTCCGCTGGCGACGACGATGATGAAGAGGAAGAAGAAAACGACTCCCCACGTGAAGTGGGGAGGAAGAAGAGAGCGGCCCCCATGAATCCGGAGGCGAAAGCCCCTAAGAGGGTTAAAGGCTCCCTCGTGGATAACTCCGCGTGGGATGTTGATAGCACTCCGGAGCGACCTCGCCGGACCAAGCCTCGGGCCGCCTCATAAGTACCAGAATCCGAAAACATCTGGCCTTCCCGGTTTGTAATATTGATATATCTTAAACCTTGTCACTGCAGTCCGGCACGCGATGGCTCCCCGCGATCCTCGACAGAGGGATCGCTAGACTCAAAGGAGGTGGCTAGCATGTCTCCGCCACCTGCTCGTTCTGTCTCTCCCAAGGGTGATGACGAGGTGGTGTCGCAAAAGACCTTCCCGGACCTGGGGGAGTTTCCGGAGATCATCGGGGAGGCGCCCCAGGATGATTCCTCAGCCGCTGGGCACATGGGGGAAAAGCCCCTATGGGGACTGGTGACGGGGGCCGGGTTCCCTTTGGACCTTAGCCGGATACCATTCCTGGGATCTACGCGGCTCCGGAGTCTAGCGAACGGCATTCCCCAAAAGGAGGGAATGTGCCTGTTCCACCGGTGACCTCTGTCCAACCAGAGGCACCGGATAATCTTCTGGAGGTGCTACGAGGCGCCTCTATTATGGATGAACACCATGCCCTTATGGGCACGGTAATAGAGAAGGTTCAGTTCGTCAAAAGCGGACTGACCGAAGCCTGCACTAGCCTTCTAACAGGCTTTGAGGTAATTATGTGGTTGTAGGAAGAATATCAAAGTATAGACAGTAGGCCCTGATGCTCTGTTTGGTGTTCGGGAAAGAAAAGCCGAACAGAGGATCAAGAAAAAATATCGCAGGAGTCTAACATAAATTGTCTATGTGAATAAGCAGGTATCGCTGCAGACTGCCACCGCTCAAGCTGCGGAGGTCTTCGTACTGTAGCAGAAACTGGAGCGGGCCGAGGAGGAGCTCGGCCTCGTGAAGAAGCAGCTGGAGGATAGCCAAGGTATGCAGTAACCTGCGGGTACATTTTAAGAAAAAATGAATAGTC
>NW_025271783.1:0-1377 GCF_018294505.1 Triticum aestivum | reverse complement strand
CGAATTCAAATCTGAATAAATTCAAATTTGAATCTGTCAAAAGTTTGCAAAAAGGATACCACTGGATAGATCTAAACAATACGAAGAATTTGCCGCTGGTTTCATCGAGTTTGGATCTACGGTTAAAAAGTTGTGGCTACGCGAAGTTTAGGGACTAATCTGCTAATTACAGGGACTAAACAGAGAAGAAAACTATCGCAAACAAGTCCCTGGCCACGTGGTGGCTCGTGGCTGGCCGAGCAGCGTCCGCTGCGGAGGCTATACGGCGAACGGCCGCTAACTAAGAAAACCAGTGGCGGCGGCTAACTAAAGAAAAACCGACGCTCGGTTTAAATAAAACCGGCCGGTCTAAGGGAACCGCGGTTAACCGCGTACCTCTTCGCAAAATAAAAAAAACGAACCTAATATAATCTGGGCCGTGCATGCTAGATCGAACGGGCGAGGGTGGGGTGGTGGCTCACAGTGGGTGGTGGTGGTGGCCGGCGATGATGAAAATGGCGGCGCGGCGTCGGTGACGGAGGGGGCGGCGGCTACGGCGGTCCTCGGCGTCGGGGAAGAAGACGGGGAGGTGCGGCGCGTCGAGGGCGTCGCGAAGGTGGTGGCGGCGTGCGTCGGCGACGTCCGGTCGGGGCGGGGCGAGGACGGCGGGGCTCGGAGCTCCGGCGAGATGCGAACGGCGACGACGAGCGGTAGGGGCGGCGTGGGAAGGTGCGGGTCGGCGAGGATGGAAGAGGGGGTCTTGGCCTTTATATAGGCGAGGGCAGAGGGCTCGGGGTCGACGGATAGGCGTTATCCGCGAGGGCTTCGCCCGGCGGTTGCGGGAGCGCGGCGGCGGGCTCATCCGAGCGGGGCAAGCGGGAGGTTGGGGACGAGCTGACGAGCGGGGCCCGCCTGGCAGCGGCAGTGAGAGGAGGCGAGCGAGGGCGGGCGCGGGCGGTCGACCGGGCGGAAGGCGTCGGTGGCGCTGGGGCTGGCCTTGGGCCGAATGGCCAGTGGGCTGGCTGGCCTGGCCTGGCTAGGCGCGCGCGTCCCTGGGCCGAACTGGTTTCGGTCCAGGCGGCTGAGTGTGTTTTTTTTTTTTAACAGAACACTAAAGTGGTCATAATTAATTTAAAAGAATTAATAAAACCACCACAATAATTTATAAAATAACTATACAATATTTAAAGCCTAATGAACATTAACTTAAGCACAGAACATTTTGAAAATATTTCCTAATGCAATTAATGCACTTTTTTGCAGATAAAATAAATACCAAATAAACTCCAAAACTTCAAATAATATTCAAATACCATTTTCCCACCCTTTTATATTTTGAGGAAGTCATCTTATCCCCTCTCATTTGTTTTTCTTGAGTGGAAAATATTATTTGAATAT
>NW_025271782.1:0-1377 GCF_018294505.1 Triticum aestivum | reverse complement strand
ACGATCCCTGGGGTGCGTTTACGTGCCCGTCGTCAACCCTCACAGTTTTGGCGAATTGTGACCCATTTCGTGGACTATTACTCACCGTTTTGGGATCCCAAAGCCATTTCCATAGTTATTGAACCCCAAGGTGTGCTTACATGTCGGTCATCAACAGTCACAGTTTTGGCCGATTCTGGCCCGTTTTGTGGACTATTACTCACTTTTTTGGGGTCCCAGAGTGATTTCCATGATTAACGAATCCCGGGGTGCGTTTACGTGTCAGACATCAACACTCGCGGTTTTTGACGATTCTGGCCCGTTTCATGGACTATTACTCACCGTTTTGCGGTCACGAAGCGATTTCCATAGTTGTTGAATCCCAAGGTGCGCTTACGTTTCGGTCATCAACTCTCATAGTATTGGCCAATTCTGGCCCGTTTTGTGGACTATTACTGATTGTTTTGGGGTCCCGGAGTGATTTCCACGATTAACAAACCCCGTGGTACGTTTAACTGTCGGTCATCAACACTCGTGGTTTTTGTCGATTCTGGCCCGTTTCATGGACTATTACTCACATTTTTGGGGTCCCAAAGCAATTTGCATGGATGTCGAACCCCAAGGTGCGCTTACGTATCGGTCATCAACAATCGCAGTTTCGGCTGGTTCTGGCCCGTTTCTTGGACTATTACTCAGTTTTGGGGTAACGTAGTGATTTCCACGACCAACGAACACCGGTGTGTTTATGTGTCGGTCATCAACATTTGCAGTTTTGGCCGATTTTGGCCCGTTTCATGGACTATTACTCACTGATTTCGGGTCCCTGAGCGATTTCCATGATTGAAGAACCCCGGGGTGCGTTTATGTATCGTTGATCAATAACCCTAGGTTTTACCGATTCAAGGCTCTTTCATGGACTATTACTCACCGTTTTGCAGTCCCAAAGTGATTTCCATGCTTGTTGAACCCCAAGATGTGCTTACGTGCTGGTCGTCAAGACTCGCAGATTGGGCCGATTCTGGCCCGTTTCTCTGACTATTACTCAGTTTTGGGGTCTCGAAGTGATTTCCACGATTGACGAACACCGGGGTGCGTTTACGTGTCCGTCATCAACACTCACAATTTTGGCCCATTCTGGTACGTTTTGTGCACTGTTACTCACCGTTTTGGGGTCCCAGAGCGATTTCCATGATTGACGATCCCTGGGGTGCGTTTACGTGCCCGTCGTCAACCCTCACAGTTTTGGCGAATTGTGACCCATTTCGTGGACTATTACTCACCGTTTTGGGATCCCAAAGCCATTTCCATAGTTATTGAACCCCAAGGTGTGCTTACATGTCGGTCATCAACAGTCACAGTTTTGGCCGATTCTGGCCCGTTTTGTGGACTATTACTCAC
>NW_025271781.1:0-1377 GCF_018294505.1 Triticum aestivum | reverse complement strand
CTCAAAATAATTAGTAAATGCATGAAAAATAACAAATTAAGTCAGAAAGGATTGAAAAATGATGATGTAGCTTTGAATGGTGCATTTTGAACACACAAAAAGTCAGGAGTTCAAATAAGTTTAAAAAAATGAAATCCCTTTGTAACAGACGAGTTTCCGTATGAAATCCTGATACTTTGAAAGAGATTGTCCGTTTTGTACACGAAGTGCATCCTTTTATGCCGGGACCCTCTCAACTTTCTTGCACATGCTATGTGCATGAAATGATGATAGCATGCCGACTTTCAACCTTTTCAGAGTTCATTTGAACTGCTTTGCAATTTTAGGGTCTTATAGCTCAAAATAATTAGTAAATGCATGAAAAATAACAAGTGAAGTCAGAAAGGATTGAAAAATGATGATGTGGCTTTGAATGGTGCATTTTGGACACACAAAAAGTCAGGAGTACAAATAAGTTTTAAATAATGAAATCCCTTTCTAACAGACGAGTTTCCGTATGAAATCCTGATACTTTGAAAGAGATTGTCCGTTTTGTACACGAAGTGCATCCAGTTTTTGTTGGGACCTCTCAACTTTCTTGCACATGCTATGTGGATGAAATGATGATACCATGCCAACTTTCAACCTTTTCGGAGTTCATTTGAAATGCTTTTAAATATTGTGGTCTTATAGCTCAAAATAACTAGTAAATGCATGAAAAATAACAAATGAAGTCAGAAAGGATTGAAAAATGATGATGTGGCTTTGAATGGTGCATTTTGAACACACAAAAAGTCAGGAGTTCAAATAAGTTTAAAAAAAATAAAATCCTTTGTGACAGACGTGTTTCCGTATGAAATCCTGATACTTTGAAAGAGATTGTCCGTTTTGTACACGAAGTGCATCCATTTTTTGCCGGGACCCTCTCAACTTTCTTGCACATGCTATGTGGATGAAATGATGATACCATGCCGACTTTCAACCTTTTCAGAGTTCATTTGAACTGCTTTTCAATTTTATGGTCTTGTAGCTCAAAATAATTAGTAAATGCATGAAAAATAACAAATGAAGTCAGAAAGGATTGAAAAATGATGATGTGGCTTTGAATGGTGCATTTTGAACACACAAAAAGTCAGGAGTTCAAATAAGTTTTAAAAAATGAAATCCCTTTGTAACAGACGAGTTTCCGTATGAAATCCTGATACTTTGAAAGAGATTGTCCGTTTTGTACATGAAGTGCATCCAGTTTTTGCCGGGACCCTCTCAACTTTCTTGCACATGCTATGTGGATGAAATGATGATACCATGCCAACTTTTAACCTTTTCAGAGTTCATTTGAAATGCTTTTCAATTTTAGGGTCTTATAGCTCAAAATAATTAGTAAATGCGTGAAAAATA
>NW_025271780.1:0-1377 GCF_018294505.1 Triticum aestivum | reverse complement strand
TTTCCGACACAGATTCTTGGAGAAAGGGAGGCTTACAAGAAAACACCCCCCCTTGTGGACCGCCTTTTCAGTTTTTTTTTAAAAAGATAAAAATGTCAAAAAAAATAAAAGAATATAATTTGCCATGAGATATGTGGTCTAGTTGTTGAGAAAATTTACAAATATAAATTTCGACTTTATTTGTAAAATCTCTCTGGAAATTTGTAAAATGGGCATAACTTTTGCATATGAACTCGGATTAAAAAGTTTTATATATGAAAAATCATCTACTCGAAAAGTTACATCCAAATTTAACTGGGGGAACCCCGTTAAACATTTTCAAACTCCCCAAAAACCTAACACAAAAAAAGTTACGGGGCTTTCAAGATCTAGAGGCAAAAATTTCAAAAAAAAAGGTTTGGGATACTTCGTACATATGCATGACCGATTTGGGATGATTCCAAGGGAAACAAAACAAACCTTTCTCAAATTCATTGCGGCAACTTACACCTAGTGCACTTGAACTTGGAGAAAGTCACTTCTTTCATCCAAGCATAAGCTTCATGAACTGAACACGAAGGCATTGCTTACAAGGTTTTCAACACTAGGTTGATGTTCAGCATGAATCATGGGGGAGACAAAAATGCTGCTGATGGGCTCAACAACAACTCATCAGAATTTTCCATATTACCGGACTTCCACCATCATGTGAACACGGTGATAGCAATGGTCAGACCAAAAGATGTAATGGTGTACGCTCGAGGGATCAACCACAAGTAAGACAACATTACGAAAATCATTGGTTCTGATTTGACTTGACGATAGCCCATACTCAAGTCAAAGTCTTGACAAGGCAATAGATCCAACAACTGATCACGAGGACCAATCAATGGAGATATCATCTTTCTTCAACACACACACACGCACAAAAGATATCCCTTAACATGAACTAACTCAGACAAGCTTTTATCTTCCAACTCTCCAAGTTGTTGTTTAGCTTAACCAACTAGCTCAGGGTTTCCGACACAGATTCTTGGAGAAAGGGAGGCTTACAAGAAAACACCCCCCCTTGTGGACCGCCTTTTCAGTTTTTTTTTAAAAAGATAAAAATGTCAAAAAAAATAAAAGAATATAATTTGCCATGAGATATGTGGTCTAGTTGTTGAGAAAATTTACAAATATAAATTTCGACTTTATTTGTAAAATCTCTCTGGAAATTTGTAAAATGGGCATAACTTTTGCATATGAACTCGGATTAAAAAGTTTTATATATGAAAAATCATCTACTCGAAAAGTTACATCCAAATTTAACTGGGGGAACCCCGTTAAACATTTTCAAACTCCCCAAAAACCTAACACAAAAAAAGTTACGGGGCTTTCAAGATCTAGAGGCAAAAA
>NW_025271779.1:0-1377 GCF_018294505.1 Triticum aestivum | reverse complement strand
TAATACATCATCTCACAACTAACATATTAGTTGTAATGCTTGCAAGGCTTATGTGATGTGTATTACCGAGAGGGCCCAGAGATACCTCTCCAACAATCGGAGTGACAAATCCTAATCTCGAAATACGCCAACCCAACATCGACCATTGGAGACACCTGTAGTACTCCTTTATAATCACCCAGTTACGTTGTGACGTTTGGTAGTACCCAAAGTGTTCCTCCGGTAAACGGGAGTTGCATAATCTCATAGTCATAGGAACATGTATAAGTCATGAAGAAAGCAATAGCAACATACTAAACGATCGGGTGCTAAGCTAATGGAATGGGTCATGTCAATCAGATCATTCTACTAATGATGTGACCTCGTTAATCAAATAACAACTCATTGTTCATGGTTAGGAAACATAACCATCTTTGATTAACGAGCTAGTCAAGTAGAGGCATACTAGTGACACTCTGTTTGTCTATGTAATCACACATGTATTATGTTTCCGGTAAATACAATTCTAGCATGAATAATAAACATTTATCATGATTATAAGGAAATAAATAATAACTTTATTATTGCCTCTAGGGCATATTTCCTTCACTTGGCTATGCCGACTCGGGGACGCTTCGTTTGTCATGTGCACTGCCTTGTACATGATGGTGCTGTACGATCGAGCCCGTGTAGGCCCCACCACAAAAACTTCGGACGAAATCTCTATCATATGTTTGTTCTGGCTTATTCTGCAAGCCAATCCCTTTGTTTTTGTTTTGAGTTGTGGTATTCGAGTTGCTTCGAAGTCAAATGTTGATTCCATACCTTCCCCAAATGGTGTTCTCATATTTCTATGTGAATACTAATCCTTCTCGATCATCGAGTTTCTCATTTCAATTTCTTTTCAACCGGTGTGTCTCTCCTCAAGTGGATCCGATCATTTCAACATCTGCAAGATCAAGTATCAGCTCTCTCAACGGTGTTCGTTTCATCCATCTCCAAGTTGTCTTTCTTTTTCCCACCCTCCCTCCCTTTTTGTTTCTTCGAGGACCCAGATTTCTTCATCGGGTATCCATTCAATTCATGTGAAGTCACTCCATTCTTTTTCGTCAATATTCTTACCCGGTGGTTCTCAAGGAGATGTTCTACTAGTTCGTCATTCTTCATTCTTTTCTTCTCCGGTGGACTGAACTCAAGCTTTCGTGTTGATCATATCCTTTTCCTCGTTCCAGTGCACCTCATAATGATTCACTTCTCGCTATTCATTTGTTCCGGAGTGCTCAAGATATCTCAGAAGATTCGTGTTTCCACTCTGCTTTCATTCAAACTCCTTCGAGGATGTTATCTCTTTCAAGTCATTTAATTCAACCGGTGCTTTCTTCCTTTCGAATCGTTCTA
>NW_025271778.1:0-1378 GCF_018294505.1 Triticum aestivum | reverse complement strand
CGGGAAAGAAGCGAAAGGCGCCAGAGCCGCTGCTGAAGGTATGGAAAACGAGGTCTGTTTTCTGGGACTTGCCGTACTGGAAGATCCACCGTGTGCCTCACAGCCTTGATGTCATGCATATCACGAAGAACGTGTGCGAGAGTCTGCTTGGTACCCTGCTCAACATGCCAGAGAGGACCAAAGATGGGCCGAAAGCAAGGGCAGACTTGAAATCAATGGGCATCAGGCAGGAGCTTCACGCTATATATGATGATGATGAGGCGAAGCAGGACACGGAAAGTCGTCGCAAAGGCAAAAAGGCCAAGAAGACCGGAAATGACTACCCTCCCGCGTGCTTCACTCTAAGTCAGGAGGAGATCGAGCAGTTTTTCACCTGCCTCGTAGGAGTAAAACTTCCTTACGGTTACGCGGGGAAGATAAGCAGATACCTAGACCTAGCGAAGCTGAAGTTCGGCGGGATGAAGTCTCACGACTGTCACGTGCTGATGACGCAGATACTTCCAGTTGCAATCCGTGGGATCATGGACGCGCACGTCCGTGAAACGCTATTTGGCCTATGCAACTTTTTCGACGTCATCTCTCGAAAGTCTGTTGGCGTGAGGCAACTCAGAAGGCTACAGGAAGAGATCGTGGTGATACTATGCGAGCTTGAGATGTACTTCCCGCCCGCATTCTTCGACGTTATGGTGCATCTGCTGGTCCATATCGTGGACGATATCATCCAACTCGGGCCGACGTTCCTGCACAGCATGATGCCGTTCGAAAGGATGAATGGTGTCATCAAAGGATACGTTCGCAACATGTCACGTCCAGAGGGAAGCATAGCCAGGGGCTTTCTGACCGAAGAGTGCATCTCCTACTCCACGAATTATCTAGGCATCGAGAACCCCGTTGGTCTGCCCATCAATAGGCACCTCGGTAGGCTCGCTGGATGGGGTCACCGTGAGGGTCGCCGCGAAATGCATGTCGACTTCGAGGGTCGACTCGCCGACTTTGAAAGAGCAAACCTAGTCGCGCTACAACACATAGACGTGGTCGATCCTTGGGTGGTAGAGCACAAAACCTTTATTAAGAAGACGTACAATGACCGAGGCCAACAGAGGACGGACGGAGATATACTCAAAGAGCACAACTCATGTTTCACGCGTTGGTTCAAGCAGAAGCTTCTGTCGTACCCTTTACATGAGGATTCTTCCGCGGAAGAACAACTCATATTCGCCTTGTCACAGGGCGCTGAGCACAACCTGATGACCTATGAGGCATACGATATCAACGGCTACACATTCTACACCGAGGCCAAGGACATGAAGAGCGATGGTTATCAGAACTCCGGGGTAACGATGGAATCCTACACCGGTAACGACAAGGACAGATACTA
>NW_025271777.1:0-1378 GCF_018294505.1 Triticum aestivum | reverse complement strand
CCATCTATGAGTTCATCTAAGCAACGAGTCTAGGGAGAGAGTTTGCATCTACATACCACTTGTAGATCGCGTGCGGAAGCTTGCAAGGTGATGATGTAGTCGTACTCGACGTGATCCAAATCACCGATGACCTGCGCCGAACGGACGGCACCTCCGCGTTCAACACACGTACGGAACAGCCACGTCTCCTCCTTCTTGATCCAGCAAGGAAGGGAGGAGAGGTTGAGGGAGATGGCACCAGCAGCAGCACGACGGCGTGGTGTTGGTGGAGCTGCAGTACTCCGGCAGAGCTTCGCTAAGCGCTATGGAGTTGGAGGAGGTGTTGGGGAGGGAGAAGGAGGCAACCAAAGGCCAGGGCTCAAGGTATGAAGTCCCTCCTCCTCCCCCACTATATATAGGGGTGCCAAGGGGGGGTGGCCGGCCCTAGTAGATGAGATCTACTAGGGGGGGCGGCGGCCTAGGGAGGTTTCCCTTCCCCCCAAGGCACCTAGGGGTGCCTTCCACCACTAGGACTCCTCCTAGGGGGAAACCCTAGGCGCATGGGCCTATAGGGGCTGGTGCCCTTGGCCCAAGATGGCCAAGGCGCACCCCCTACAGCCCATGTGGCCCCCCGGGACAGGTGGCCCCACCCGGTGGACCCCCGGGACCCCTCCGGTGGTCCCGGTACAATACCGATAACCCCGAAACTTGTCCCGGTGCCCGAAATAGCACTTCCTATATATAAATCTTTACCTCCAGACCATTCCGGAACTCCTCGTGACGTCCGGGATCTCATCCGGGACTCCGAACAACATTCGGGTTACTGCATATACATATCCCTACAACCCTAGCGTGACTGAACCTTAAGTGTGTAGACCCTACGGGTTCGGGAGACATGTAGACATGACCGAGACTCTCTCAGTCAATAACCATCAGCGGGATCTGGATACCCATGATGGCTCCCACATGCTCCTCGATGTTGTCATCGGATGAACCACTATGTCGAGGATTCGATCAAACCCTGTATGCAATTCCCTTTGTCAATCGGTACGTTACTTGCCCGAGACTTGATCGTCGGTATCCCAATACCTTGTTCAGTCTCGTTACCGGCAAGTCACTTTACTCGTACCGTAATGCATGATCCCGTGTCCAACACCTTGGTCACTTTGAGCTCATTATGATGATGCATTACCGAGTGGGCCCAGAGATACCTCTCCGTCATACGGAGTGACAAATCCCAGTCTCGATCCGTGTCAACCCAACAGCTACTTTCGGAGATACCTGTAATGTACCTTTATGGTCACCCAGTTACGTTGTGACGTTTGGTACACCCAAGGCATTCTTACGGTATCCGGGAGTTACACGATCTCATGGTCGAAGGAAGAGATACTTGACACTT
>NW_025271776.1:0-1378 GCF_018294505.1 Triticum aestivum | reverse complement strand
ATGGCTCCCGAGTATGCTTCACAGGGCATCTTTTCCATCAAATCCGACGTATTCAGCTTTGGTGTTTTAACTCTCGAGATCCTTAGTGGCAAAAGGAATTCTGGAAGCCATCAATGTGGAGATTTCATCTATCCCCTTGGATATGTCAGTTTATGGAAATCCTTATAACTTAAAAAATATTGTTTTCTTTATGTGGTGCCGTACTAACTATGTGATAAAACTTAAAATAGGCTTGGAAATTATGGAAAGAGGGAAGATGGATCGAACTTGTTGAAACCTCATTGCTTCCCAATTGTCATTTGACAGTAACGATGAGGTGTGTTAACATTGCACTGTTGTGTGTACAAGAGAATGCAATGGATCGTCCAACCATGTTGGATGTTGTTGCAATGCTAAGTAGCATGACGATGAATCTACATGAGCCTAAGCATCCAGCGTATTTCAATTTAATGGTAGGCAACGAAGAGTCATCTACAACTACTCTACCATGCAGTGTTAATGATGTAACCATATCTGCCACAACTCCTAGGTAGATCTTTTCGTGTCATCTGATTATTGCCAAGTCAATGTTGATTCAGTGCTATCATAGATGTTGTTTTGTGCATTCCATACGTGGAAGTGTAATTTATAGTGTATACCTTTTTCTCTAAACCATACTTGGAATGCTTTTTGTACGATGGACATAGCCAACCAAAACCATAGTTATGCTTGCACAAATTTTCAAATAACAATACATACTTTTGGTGGCAGTTGGAGCTATCATTCTCTCAAGCTTTCTCTGGAATATGGCAGATTGATCCATGATGTAGGAACAAGATGTTACATTAATAAATTATCCATGTACAAAGCTAAATGTTTTTCGTCTTTCTAAGACATCAAGTTAATGATTGAAGAGTGTTAGCAATTGTCCCACATCATCTTGGTAGATACATGAATGTCGGGAAGGCACGATCATCGTGATCTGGTGAGTGATGACTATGCATAGATAGGAAGAGGAGATGATGTTGTCTCCTGGTTGCTCTATTGCATCGTTGAACTGATAATATTTTGCTAGTCACTACCAGCACATGAGATGAGATATAGGTGGCGCCCCGTAGGCCTTAGGAGTCTCTTCTGCTTCGAAAACGGGTTGATATATATTTCGACTGGTATGTAGTAGTACGCTATTGCCAAAAGACGTTCTATTGCTATTGGCACAAGGATTTTTTTTCTAATCACAATTTGCATAATAAGAGTTCATAGTTCAATTAATATATTAGACTAGATTTGGACTAGCATGTAGAACACAAGAATCAGTCTAGCCATCATACCACAAATCACAATTATGATCCTAGCTTTCTAAGCATTCTAATTTATTTTTTGAGAAAGGAGGTTATGC
>NW_025271775.1:0-1378 GCF_018294505.1 Triticum aestivum | reverse complement strand
ATTTACACGATTAATGAACCCTGGGGTGCGTTTATGTTTTGGTCATCAACACTCGCTGTTTTGGCAGATTCTGAGCCGTTTCGTGGACTATTACTCACCATTTTTGGGCCCCAAACAAATTTCCATAGTTGTTGAACCCCAAGGCGCGCTTACGTGTAGGTCATCAACACTCACAGATTTGGCCGATTCTGGCCCGTTTCGTGGACTATTACTCACTGTTTTGGGGTCCTGGAGTGATTTCCACGATTACGAACCCTGGGGTGCGTTTACGTTTTGATCATCAACACTCGCGGTTTTTATCGACTCTGACCCATTTTATGGACTATTACTCACCGTTTCGGGGCCCCAAACAAATTTCCATAGTTGTTGAACCCCAAGGCGCGCTAACGTGTAGGTCATCAACACTCATAGATTTGGCCGATTCTGGCACGTTTCGTGGACTATTACTCACTGTTTTGGGGTCCCGGAGAGGTTTCCACGATTAACGAACCCTGGGGTGCCTTTACGATACGGTCATCAACACTCGCAGTTTTGGCCGATTCTGACCCGTTTCATGGACTATTACTCACTGTTTTGGGGTCCCGGAGTTATTTACACGATTAATGAACCCTGGGGTGCGTTTATGTTTTGGTCATCAACACTCGCTGTTTTGGCAGATTCTGAGCCGTTTCGTGGACTATTACTCACCATTTTTGGGCCCCAAACAAATTTCCATAGTTGTTGAACCCCAAGGCGCGCTTACGTGTAGGTCATCAACACTCACAGATTTGGCCGATTCTGGCCCGTTTCGTGGACTATTACTCACTGTTTTGGGGTCCTGGAGTGATTTCCACGATTACGAACCCTGGGGTGCGTTTACGTTTTGATCATCAACACTCGCGGTTTTTATCGACTCTGACCCATTTTATGGACTATTACTCACCGTTTCGGGGCCCCAAACAAATTTCCATAGTTGTTGAACCCCAAGGCGCGCTAACGTGTAGGTCATTAACACTCATAGATTTGGCCGATTCTGGCACGTTTCGTGGACTATTACTCACTGTTTTGGGGTCCCGGAGAGGTTTCCACGATTAACGAACCCTGGGGTGCCTTTACGATACGGTCATCAACACTCGCAGTTTTGGCCGATTCTGACCCGTTTCATGGACTATTACTCACTGTTTTGGGGTCCCGGAGTGATTTACACGATTAATGAACCCTGGGGTGCGTTTATGTTTTGGTCATCAACACTCGCTGTTTTGGCAGATTCTGAGCCGTTTCGTGGACTATTACTCACCATTTTTGGGCCCCAAACAAATTTCCATAGTTGTTGAACCCCAAGGCGCGCTTACGTGTAGGTCATCAACACTCACAGATTTGGCCGATTCTGGCCCGTTTC
>NW_025271774.1:0-1378 GCF_018294505.1 Triticum aestivum | reverse complement strand
TCATGGTCGAAGGAAGAGATACTTTGACATTGCAAAAACTCTAGCAAACGAACTATACGATCTTGTGCTATGTTTAGGATTGGGTCTTGTCCATCACATCATTATCCTAATGATGTGATCCCGTTATCAATGACATCCAATGTCCATAGCCAGGAAACCATGACTATCTATTGATCAACGAGCTAGTCAACTAGAGGCTTACTAGGGACATGTTGGTGTCTGTTATTCACACATGTATTACGATTTCCGGATAACACAATTATAGCATGAATAAAGACAATTATCATGAACAAAGAAATATAATAATAATGCTTTTATTATTGCCTCTAGGGCATATTTCCAACAGTCTCCCACTTGCACTAGAGTCAATAATCTAGTTACATTGTGATGAATCGAACACCCATGGAATTCTGGTGTTGATCATGTTTTGCTCTTGGGAGAGGTTTAGTCAACGGATCTGCTACATTCAGGTCCGTATGTACTTTACAAATCTCTATGTCTCCATGTTGAACATTTTCACGGATGGAGTTGAAGCGACGCTTGATGTGCCTTGTCTTCTTGTGAAACCTGGGCTCCTTGGCAAGTGCAATAGCTCCAGTGTTGTCACAGAAGAGCTTGATCGGCCCCGACGCATTGGGTATGACTCCTAGGTCGGTGATGAACTCCTTCACCCATATTGCTTCATGTGCTGCCTCCGAGGCTGCCATGTACTCCGCTTCACATGTAGATCCCGCCACGACGCTCTGCTTGCAACTGCACCAGCTTACTGCCCCACCATTCAAAATATACACGTATCCGGTTTGTGACTTAGAGTCATCCAGATCTGTGTCGAAGCTAGCGTCGACGTAACCTTTTACGACGAGCTCTTTGTCACCTCCATAAACGAGAAACATTTCCTTAGTCCTTTTCAGGTACTTCAGGATATTCTTGACCGCTGTCCAGTGTTCCTTGCCGGGATTACTTTGGTACCTTCCTACCAAACTTACGGCAAGGTTTACATCAGGTCTGGTACACAGCATGGCATACATAATAGAACCTATGGCTGAGGCATAGGGGATGACACTCATCTCTTCTATCTCTGCTGCCATGGTCGGACATTGAGCTGAGCTCAATTTCACACCTTGCAAAACAGGCAAGAACCCTTTCTTGGACTGATCCATTTTGAACTTCTTCAAAATCTTATCAAGATATGTGCTTTGTGAAAGACCTATGAGGCGTCTTGATCTATCCCTATAGATCTTGATGCCTAATATATAAGCAGCTTCTCCAAGGTCCTTCATTGAAAAACTCTTATTCAAGTAGGCCTTAATGCTGTCCAAAAGTTCTATATCATTTCCCATCAAAAGTATGTCATCTACATATAGTATGAGAAATGCTA
>NW_025271773.1:0-1378 GCF_018294505.1 Triticum aestivum | reverse complement strand
CAGGGCCCACGCGTCAGTGACCCTGGGGGGTCAAACCCCAGGTCGGACAAGTCAAACCCCACCGGCGACATGACGCCGGCGAGGTCCGAGACGGCGGCGAAAGTGCTTTTTGCCATTCCGGCAACCAAATGGACGGCGGAAGGCATCTACGTGTTGCTGAGGTTGAGCCGCGACTATTGGTGGTGGTGGTTGGGCTCGGGGTGGCCGGAGTTGACGACGGCGAGCTCGGCTGCGGCGGCCGGAGTTCGGGTGCGGTCGGAACGGCGTTGCAGGGCGTTAGGGGAGGTGTTGGTGCGTGCTACGTGCTCCTAGTGAGGTGTGGAGCACGATGGTGTGCTTGGTTGGGCGCTACGGCGACCGTGGCCACGACGGCGACATCGTCGGCGGCGTGGAGCTCTCGGCCGAGGTGGGGCTAGGGCCTAGAGGTCGGGAGAGACCAGGGAAGAAGGGGGAAACGCTCCGGGGGCTCACCGCGGTTGCAGTGGGCATCGAAGCGGGCTCGGGGACGCGCCGGAGACGACGAATTTGACGGCGACGGTGGTCGGAGTCCGAAGAGGGGAACGGCGACGTGGCGGCGATGCAGGGCTTCCGGGGAGCTGTGGAGCGGTGGGAAGGAAGAGGGGGTTGTGGCGGAGCTTCTGAGCTAGTCGGGGGAGCGAGGGGTGGCCGGAGATGGCTGCTGTGGCGAACGGCGGCGACGGTGGTGTTCGGCCGTGAGAGAGAGAGAGAGTGAGGAAGAGGAAGGAAAGAGCCGGGGAGAGTGAGAGAGAGCAGGGGGGATCGGGACGGCCTGCGGGAGTCGTCCACGCGGCCAGGAGCTCGTCGGCAAGCAGGAGGTGGCCGCGCGGCCGTGCGCGCGCGAGCACGCAGCAGCTTCGAGGCGAGGGGAGGAAGACGACGGAGGGCTACAGTGCTGGGCTGGGTCGGCTGCTGGCTGGGCCGGCCAGCTGGCTGGGCCGCACAGGGAGGAGCCCAGGTAAGTTTTTCCCTTTTCTTTCTGTTTCTGTTTTTATTTAATATATCTGCAACTTTGTTGAATTTAATAAAATACCTAGGCAACTTCAAAAATCACCAAACTATTCCTGGCCCATAGTTGGATTATTTCCAACATGAAACATTTTAGTTTGGAGATATTTGAGCATTTAAATATTTTATATTATTTTAAATGCCCAAATTCAAATATTTATGATTTAATTCAAAAACCCTAGGATGGCCTAGGAAAATGTGCACCATTTTTGGCAGAGGTTCTGAACCAAGACAAAAATGATGGGCATTTTAGAAGGGCATTTCAGGTTCATTGAAAAATTATTTCAGTAACCCTAGTTGGTTTCAGAGGGGACTGGGGGTTCTGTCATCCCCATTTCAAGTTTCTGATGAA
>NW_025271772.1:0-1378 GCF_018294505.1 Triticum aestivum | reverse complement strand
GTCTCATTACTAACTAGTATGACTCTGTTCTGAAAACCAAATGTGCAGTCTGTGTGCGAGAAGTCCGGTCAGCCCGCTCCGCCGATGCCAGTGATTGCTCCTGGGAGCACGGTGAGTTTAGTTTGAATGGACATTAGTTGGTAGTCTTAACATTTGAGTGTCGTAATGCTAACGAGACATTGGAAATGATCTTTGTTGCAGCTTAACTCCAGAAACGCATCGCACGATCCTTCTCCAGGTAGCGGCACTAGCCACCCCGCTCCTACATCTCCCTGATCACGGTAAGTTTCTCTAGTGTTTTGCTTAACAAATGCATAAAGACCTAGACTTAGCTTTATTTCCTCCAATATGCTTACCATAATGACCTAGAGTTAGCTTATTTTCCTCCAAAATGACCCATTTTACCTAGGTTAGCTTATAAATGATGCAGTTCATCCAAGTTAGCTAAAAAATGACCCATTTTACCTACATTAGCTCCTAAATGATCCATTTTACCTACGTTAGCTTTAAAATGGCCCATTTCACCTACGTTAACTCCAAAATGACCCATCTTACCTAGGTTATCTCATAAACGATCCATTTCAACTAATTTAGCTCATAAACGATCCATTTGACCTAAGTGAGCTAAAAAACGATCCATTTCACCTAAATTAGCTCTTAAATGATCCATTTCACCTAAGTTAGCTGAAAATGATCCATTTCAACTAAATTAGCTCAAAAATGATCCATTTCAACAAAGTTAGCTCAAAACCGATCCATTTGAACTAAGTTAGCTCAAAAACGATCCATTTGACCTAAGTGAGCTAAAAAAGATCCATTTCACCTTAGTTACCTCAAAAACGATCCATTTCACCTTAGTTACCTCAAAAACGATCCATTTCTAACTTTCTTATTTTGCCATTTTGCAGATTTCATTATGTGCTGGATGGAGTGCTTGTTCTACTCTTCTTCTTCTTGTCTTCTCATTCTTGTCTTCTCATTCTAGTCACCTTAGCTATGGAGTGCTACTTTATGTATGGATGGAACTTCTTTATGTATGAAATGATGGATGGAACTTGTTTATGTATGAAATGATGGATGGACCTTGTTTATGTATGAAATGATGTATGAACTTGTTTATGTGATGAATGCCTGTGAAATATATCTATATCACTACAGGAAACAGCAACTTTGCCGTCTGCCATGGCGGACGGCAAAGGCTCGAAAGGCGGACGGCAAAGACCTTTGCCGTCAACCGCGGACGGCAAAAGGCTCCGGCAAAGAAGGCTACGGTAAACAGCTGCTTTGTCGTCTGCTTCCTGGCGGCGGACGGCAAAGGCTCTTTGCCGTCTGCGGCGGACGGCAAAGAGGGCGGACGGCAATAATTGCGCTGTCAGTC
>NW_025271771.1:0-1378 GCF_018294505.1 Triticum aestivum | reverse complement strand
TGGGAGGAATGCTTGCCTCATATTGAATTTGCTTATAATCGTTCATTGCATTCTACTACTAAGATGTGCCCTTTTGAAGTTGTGTATGGTTTCCTACCTCGTGCACCTATTGATTTGTTGCCTCTTCCATCTTCGGAGAAGGTTAATTTTGATGCTAAACAACGTGCTGAATTGATTTTAAAAATGCATGAGTTAACTAAGGAAAACATTGAGCGTATGAATGCTAAATATAAACTTGCTGGAGATAAGGGTAGAAAACATGTTGTGTTTGCACCTGGAGATCTTGTTTGGTTACATTTGCGTAAGGATAGATTTCCTGATTTGCGCAAATCAAAGTTAATGCCACGTGCTGATGGTCCCTTTAAGGTGTTAGAGAAAATAAATGATAATGCATATAAACTTGAGCTGCCTGCAGATTTTGGGGTTAGTCCCACTTTTGACATTGCAGATTTGAAGCCTTATTTGGGTGAGGAAGATGAACTTCCGTCGAGGACGACTTCATTTCAAGAAGGGGAGGATGATGAGGACATCAATACAATTGTTACACCCACAGCACCTGCTGCTATACATACTGGACCAATTACTAGAGCTCGTGCACGCCAACTAAATTACCAGGTACTTTCGTTTCTTGGTAATGATTTTAATGTTCATGAGAATATGATGCTGCCTAAATTGGATACATTTGTTTTGCTTACAAATGAAGGGCCTAGCTTGGAGAAGGATGAACATTGGAGCAAGAACAAGCATGGAGATGATGGCATGCGCAAGGGGAACAAGAACGGAGTTACAAGTGATGATTTCAGGACTTTGAAGCCACCATAATGGGTGCATGAAGCCTTGGACGAAATATACAAGATGCCACTTCATAAATTTCGTCCCGAGGCTATTTTAGGTGTTGCGTCACCTTATTATTGGGCCAGGCCCATGTAATTTAGAAATACATAAGTATAGGCTATTTTTAGAGTCCGTATGTGTGGGGAAACAAGAGATAGGGTTGATTTCGGACCCCTCCACCAAGGGCCACGAAATTCCCCCCCTCTTCCTCCATATATACAGCCCTTAGGGCATCGTTTAGACTTTGGGTTTTGTTTAGATTAAAAGTTCGCCATAGCTGCAACTTCGCGTACTTCGTTTGTGTTCAACGACCAGACAAAGGCGTCACAGAACCCCACCTTGATCAATAAAGCTTTCATCTTATATTCGCAATATCCAGATTGCAATCTCAGTTTCTTGCTTGTTCTTCGTTTGCTCGCAGGAAACAGACCCTCGTGGTCAGGTTGATCGTGCTCCGGCGTGGTCAATAACCTCTCGGAGTTGGTTTAGCAATTGCTAAGGCGCGACGTCCTCGCACGTTCGTAGTCGGATCGTCAAAGTCGAC
>NW_025271770.1:0-1378 GCF_018294505.1 Triticum aestivum | reverse complement strand
TCACACCCTAGCTAGTCATGCATTAGAGTGTTGCATCATGTTTACTCTTTCATCAGAAACTTGAAATGGGGATGACAGAACCCCCAGTCCCCTCTGAAACCAACTAGGGTTACTAAAATAATTTTTCAATGAACCTGAAATGCCCTTCTAAAATGCCCATCATTTTTGCCTTGGTTCAGAACCTCTGCCAAAAGTGGTGCACATTTTCCTAGGCCATCCTAGGGTTTTTGAATTAAATCATAGATATTTGAATTTGGGCATTTAAAATAATATAAAATATTTAAATGCTCAAATATCTCCAAACTAAAATGTTTCATGTTGGAAATAATCCAACTATGGACCAGGGTTAGTTTGGTGATTTTTGGAGTTGCCTAGGTATTTTATTTAATTCAACAAAGTTGCAGAAATATTAAATAAAACAGAAAACAGAAAAGAGAGGGAAGACTTACCTGTGCGGCCCAGCCAGCTGGCCGGCCCAGCTAGCCAGCCCAGCACTGTAGCTCCCCGTCGTCTTCCTCCCCACGCCCCGAAGCTGCTGCGTGCTCGCGCACGCGCGGCCGCGCGGCCACCTCCTGCTTGCCGACGCCCTCCTGGCCGCGTGGACGACGTCCGCAGCCCGTCCCGATCCCCCTGCTCTCGCTCACTCTCCCCCGTTTCTCCCTCGCTCTCTCTCGCTCTCGGCCGAAGCACACCGTCGCCGTCGTTCGCCGTAGCCACTGTCTCCGGCCACCCCTCGCTCCCCCGAGTAGCTCAGAAGCTCCGCCACAACTCCCTCTTCCTCCCCACCGCTCCACGAGTCCCCGGAAGCCCTGCATCGCCGCCACGTCGCCGTTCCCCTCTTCGGACTCCGATCACCGTCGCCGACGAATTCGCCGTCTCCAGCGCGTCCCCGAGCCCGCTTCGACGCCCACTGCAACCGCGGTGAGCCCCCGAGCCGTTTCCCCCTCTCCTTCCCCTCGTTCCCTCACCGTAGCTGCATCTCCACCACGGCCGAACCTCCGCCGTCGCCGAGCTCGCCGTCGACGTAGCTCCGGTGACCATTTGGTCACCCCGGCGAGTCCAACACGTTCGCAAGAACCCGTAGAGCATCCCTAGCGCCTCACTTTGCTCGACTTCGAGCTCCAGCACCAATCCCGCGCACGACCGAAACCCGGCGGCCGCAGCCGAGCTCACCGCCGTCAACTCCGGCCACCCCGACCCCAACGGACTCCGCCAAGAGCCGCGGGTCGTCCTCAGCTTCACTCCGGTGGTCGCCGCGTTCCATTTGGTGGCCGAAACGACCAAAACCACTATCGCCGCCGCACTGTTGGTCGCCGCCGGCCAGAACTCCGGCGAGCTGACGTGGCCTAGTTGATTAACCACTAATCCACCACCTACT
>NW_025271769.1:0-1378 GCF_018294505.1 Triticum aestivum | reverse complement strand
GGTGGAAAATATTGGAGGTTATCTGACGGATGTCGAAAAAAAACAAGCCTTCAAACGGACCCTTCTAGCCTATCCGAACACCCTCCGTTGAACATAGTCTTTTTTGGACATCCTTAAAATGAATACCACTTTTGAAAGAAGGTAGGCATGCCCATGGTAGGCACATGCCTGGTTTGGATGATTTTCGACACCATATGCAAGTAGTGACACATCCGCTCATTTATCAACCTTCTTAACCAAGAAAACTTCGAAAAATGCAAAATTGGGCGAAACCCCAAATAATTTGGCATGGTGCCTTGAATTGGTCATACAAGGCCATGAGAAATGGGGCAATTTAAGGGATGTCGAGAAATGAGGTGCTTCCAAACATACCCTTCTGGCCCATCCGAATACTCTCCATTAAATATGGTATTTCTTCGGAGATCTTAGCACATGCCCCAACTTTTGCAAGCAAGTCGGCATGTCCATTTTAGGCATACATGCCTGGTTTGAACGACTTCCGACACCGTATGCACGTTTTGACATGTTTTGCCATTAATAGGACCTTTTCACTGAGAAAACTCCAAAAAAGACAAAACTTGGCAAAAACCCATACAATTTGGCATGGTGCCTTGAATACAAGGACATGAAAAAATGGGTTCATTTACAGGATGTCGAGAAATGAGTTGCTCCCAAACAGATCCTTCTGGCCTATTTGAACACTCTCCATTGAACATGATATTTCTTTGGAAATATCAGGACTGCCCCAACTTTTGCAAGCAAGTGGGCATGCCCATGTTAGGCCTCCATGCCATGTTTATGTTGGAAATATGCCCTAGAGGCAATAATAAATTAGTTATTATTATTATATTTCCTTGTTCATGATAATCGTTTATTATCCATGCTATAATTGTATTGATAGGAAACTCAAATACATGTGTGGATACATAGACAACACCACGTCCCTAGTAAGCCTCTAGTTGACTAGCTCGTTGATCAATAGATGGTTACGGTTTCCTGACCATGGACATTGGATGTCGTTGATAACGGGATCACATCATTAAGAGAATGATGTGATGCACAAGACCCAATCCTAAGCCTAGCACAAAAGATCGTGTAGTTCGTGTGCTAAAGCTTTTCTAATGTCAAGTATCATTTCCTTAGACCATGAGATTGTGCAACTCCTGGATACCATAGGAATGCTTTGGGTGTACCAAACGTCACAACGTAACTAGGTGGCTATAAAGGTGCACTACGAGTATCTCCGAAAGTGTCTGTTGGGTTGGCACGAATCGAGACTGAGATTTGTCACTCCGTGTGACAAAGAGGTATCTCTGGGCCCACTCGGTAGGCACCCCTTGGTCACATTGTGCATATTATGATGATGTCCTACCGAGTG
>NW_025271768.1:0-1378 GCF_018294505.1 Triticum aestivum | reverse complement strand
AAACACAAATCCATCGTTAACAACAAACTTGTTCCACATTCTTCCTTCTTTACAATTCTGCATTACATCTTTAAAATCAGCATCATGCACATATTGATCTTTGATGGTCTCCAAACCAAATATTTTGAAGTCAAGTTGTGAAAGCATAGTATAGCGACGAGACAATGCATCAGCAATAACATTTTCTTTTCCCTTCTTGTGTTTAATGACATAAGGGAAAGTCTCAATGAATTCAACCCATTTAGCATGTCTACGATTCAGTTTAGCTTGACTTTTAATATGTTTCAAAGATTCATGATCAGAATGTATAACAAATTCTTTGGGCCATAAATAATGTTGCCATGTTTCTAAAGTCCGAACAAGAGCATATAATTCTTTATCATAAGTAGAATAATTCAGACTAGACCCACTCAATTTTTCAGAAAAGCATGCAACAGGTTTGCCATCTTGTAATAACACACCTCCTAATCCAATTCCACTAGCATCACATTCAAGCTCAAAAGTCTTATTAAAATCAGGAAGTTGGAGTAAAGGAGCATGTGTCAACTTATCTTTCAATACCGTGAAGGCTTCTTCCTGTGCAGTACCCCAAAGAAAAGGCACATCTTTCTTTGTAAGCTCATTGAGAGGTGCAGCAATGGTGCTGAAATCTCTCACAAAACGCCTATAGAATCCAGCGAGGCCAAGAAAACTCCTCACTTGTGTGACCGTTTTGGGCTGCGGCCAACTCTCAATAGCTTCAATCTTGGCTTTATCAACTTCAATTCCCTGTGGAGTAACAACATAGCCAAGAAAAGATACTCGGTCGGTGCAAAAGGTGCACTTTCCAAGGTTACCAAACAAACGTGCATCATGTAGAGCAATAAAAACATCACCTAAATGTTCCAAATGTTCTTCCAAAGATCTGCTATAAATCAATATGTCATCAAAGTAAACTACCACAAATCGTCCAATGAAAACACGTAAAACTTCGTTCATTAATCTCATGAAAGTACTAGGTGCATTAGTTAACCCAAAAGGCATGACTAACCACTCATATAATCCAAACTTAGTTTTAAATGCTGTTTTCCATTCATCTCCCAATTTCATACGAATTTGATGGTAGCCACTACGCAAATCAACTTTGGAGAATATTGTAGAGCCACTCAATTCATCAAGCATATCATCTAGCCTAGGAATAGGATGACGATAACGAATAGTAATATTATTAATGCCTCTACAATCAACACACATACGTGATGTACCATCCTTTTTCGGCACTAGAATAATAGGAACGGCACAAGGACTAAGGGATTCGCGTATATAACCTTTGTCGAGAAGCTCTTGTACTTGACGCATAATCTCCTTCGTCTCCTCTGGATTAGTACGGTATGGTGCA
>NW_025271767.1:0-1378 GCF_018294505.1 Triticum aestivum | reverse complement strand
ACAGTGATACTTCTTGCCATCACTGTTCATTCCTCGGCCCTCGTGTTGATGCAACCGGAATACCGACAAATGAATTGTGATGTGTGAAATCAATACTGCTAGCAACTCTGTTGCTTGGTAGTTAAAGGATAATAATTTCATTCTTAGTATGTTGGTTTTCGAATCATCCTTCTAAGACTGATCGTGCTACCTAGTCCTTATTTCGGTGCACCCTTCGATTGATGAGTTAGGATCTTGTCAAGTCCTCACTCATTTGATCATATCGTCTTGCCCTCAAAAGCAAGATTGTTCTCGAGCTTAGTAACATACCGGTGGTTCGTGACTTTCCAAATATCTTCTTGGAGGTGTTACCGGGTTGTCACCTGACCGCTATGTTGAGTTCGTGATCAAGTTGGTTTCTTGTGAACCACCTTCTCTCCAAGAATCAGTGTTAGATATCCCTGAGCTAGTTGGTTAAGCTAGACAACAACTTGGAGAGTTGGAAGATAAAAGCTTGTCTGACTTAGTTCGTTCCAAAGGGATATTCTTGTGTAGTGTGTGTTGAAGAAAGATGATATCTTCATCGATTGGTCCTTGTGATCAGTTGCTGGACCTATTGTCTTATCAATCCTTTGATTTGAGTGTGGGCTATCGTCAAATCAAATCAGTACCAACGATGCTCGTAGTGTTGTCTTATTCGTGGTTGATCCCTCGAGCATACACCATTATATCTTTTAGGTCTGACCAATGCTATCACTTGTTCACTTAACTATAGAATTCCTTTTAAAAGGAAACCCAGATGAATTGTTGTTGTGCCCATTGACAACATCCTTGTCTTTTCCATAATTTTGCTGAACATTAAGCTAGTGTTGGAAACTTTTGAAAGCATTTGTTCATGCTAGATCATGAAGCATATGTTTGGATGAAGGTAGTGACTTCCTTTAATTCATGTGCATCTGATGCAAGTTGCCGCCGTGGATTCGAGAAAGTCAATGTTGCTTTCTTTGGAATCATTCCAAATCAGTCATGCACACGTGCGAAGAATGCTGTGGTTTGAAGACTTGCAACCTTCAATCTATATGTATCCCTAGCACACCAAGCCACTGATTGATTTGTTCAAGGAGAAGGAGTTCCTTCATAAGAGCTAATCCGGACTTATGAAAGAACTTCGATACCCTCGTTGATGGTTCCCCCTCCTGAACTCGGTAGTGTTTTATTATAAGACTACCACGTGGTCATGCTTGTCTGGGACAACGTGTTCACATGTTTGTAGCAGAACCAGCTCATGTTTTGGAGCTTGCTATCGTAGTTCATCTCCCGAGAATCCCGCAACGTCATCTCGTCGATTTGTGTTGCAAACTTTCATTTTTCTTCCTAAGACTCGATGAGCCTGGAATAT
>NW_025271766.1:0-1378 GCF_018294505.1 Triticum aestivum | reverse complement strand
ACGAGGTCTTTTGTGATGCCTCTCTCCAAGGTCTCGGTGCTGTACTGATGCAAGAGAAGAAAGTTGTTGCTTATACCTCTCGCCAGTTGAAACCTAATGAGAAGAACTACCCCACTCACGATCTCGAGTTAGCGGCAGTTGTACACGCTTTGTTGACTTGGAGACATCTTCTATTGGGAAGGAAAGTGGATATTTTCACTGATCACAAGAGTCTCAAGTACATCTTCACTCAGCCTAATCTCAACCTCAGGCAGACTCGATGGGTCGAAATGATTCAAGAGTACAATCCGAGTATCGAGTATACTCCAGGCAAGGCTAATGTGATTGCTGACGCTTTGAGCAGAAAAGCATATTGCAACAGTCTGATTCTCAAGCCTTATCAACCCGAGCTTTGTGAAGCTTTCCGCAAACTTAATCTGCAAGTTGTTCCTCAAGGTTTCCTCGCCAACCTTCAAGTCTCTCCTACCTTAGAAGACCAGATTCGCCAAGCCCAACTTCTTGATGCTATGGTGAAGAAGGTGAAGATTGGTATAGCAAAGAGTCAGTCCAAGTACAAGTGCTACCGACTTGATGACAAGGACACTCTCTTCTTCGAGGATCGAATTGTTGTGCCCAAAGGTGAACTCCGTAAGGTGATCATGAACGAGGCTCACAACTCTCTCCTCTCCATCCACCCTGGTAGTACGAAGATGTATCAGGACCTCAAGCAAGCTTATTGGTGGACTCGAATGAAGCGCGAGATCGCTCAATTCGTGAACGAATGTGATGTCTGCAGAAGAGTGAAGGCAGAACACCAAAGGCCAGCTGGTCTCCTCCAACCTCTTGCCATTCCAGAATGGAAGTTTGACCACATTGAAATGGACTTCGTGACTGGGTTTCCAAAGTCCAAGCGTGCCAATGATGCTATATTTGTCGTCATCGACAAGCTCACCAAAGTGGCTCATTTTCTGCCTATCAAAGAGTCAATCACTGCAGCTCAATTGGCGGAACTCTATACCTCTCGCATTGTCTCTCTGCACGGTATTCCTCAAGTGATATCTTCAGACCGTGGCAGCATCTTTACCTCCAAGTTTTGGGATTCTTTTCAGAAGGCCATGGGCACCAACATCCGCTTCAGCACAGCTTTCCATCCTCAAACAAGCGGTCAAGTCGAGCGTGTCAACCAAATTCTTGAAGATATGCTCAGGGCTTGTGTGATCTCCTTCGGCATGAAGTGGGAGGATTGTCTTCCTTATGCTGAATTCTCATACAACAACAGCTTTCAAGCAAGTTCGGGCAAGGCCCCCTTTGAAATTCTGTATGGCAGGAAGTGCCGTACCCCTCTCAACTGGTCTGAAACCGGTGAACGTCAGCTGCTGGGTAATGACTTAATCACAGA
>NW_025271765.1:0-1378 GCF_018294505.1 Triticum aestivum | reverse complement strand
CTGGACATGATCGGTCCTTTGAGAACAGGACGAAGTGGCTTCACGCATGTACTGGTGGCAGTCGACAAGTTCACCAAGTGGATCGAAGCTAAACCAATCAAGAGCCTCGACACCGGTACTGCTGTTAGCTTCATCAGGGAACTAGTATTCAGATATGGAGTCCCGCACAGCATCATTACGGATAATGGGTCGAACTTTGACTCAGAGGAATTCAGAACCTTCTGCAACTCCCAGGGCACACGGGTCGACTACGCATCGGTCGCCCATCCGCAGTCGAATGGACAAGCAGAGCGAGCTAATGGACTGATTCTCAAGGGACTGAAGCCGCGACTGATGCGTGATCTCAAACACGCGGCTGGAGCTTGGGTCGACGAACTTCCATCTGTACTCTGGGGACTGCGGACCACGCCCAATCGGTCGACCGGAAGAACTCCATTCTTCTTGGTCTATGGAGCTGAAGCAGTCTTGCCGAGTGATCTTCTCCACAATGCTCCTCGAGTCGAAATATACAACGAAGTAGAAGCTGAACAAGCGCGGCAGGACGCAGTCGACCTTTTAGAGGAAGAAAGGGAGATGGCTCTGATCCGGTCGACCATCTACCAACAAGATCTGCGCCGTTTCCACGCCCGAAATGTGAGAGGTCGGGCCTTCCAGGAAGGGGATTTGGTTCTCCGAGTGGATCAGCACAAACCACACAAACTTGCTCCTTCTTGGGAAGGCCCTTTCATCGTCACCAAGGTTCTCCACAACGGGGCATACCGTCTTTACAACGTCGAACATAATATCGACGAGCCCCGAGCTTGGAACGCGGAGCTACTCCGCCCGTTTTACACTTAAGTTTTATCACTCGGATGAGTTGCAATAAAGAACTTCTGTAATTCATGGGTTTAGAAATAATTGTGTCAGCACTTTTTATTTTTGTCCACATAAAAACTCCCCCTCAGTGGGTGGCTTAGCCGCGAATCCGTTTCGCCTAAGTTTATAAAAATCCTACCGAGTGGTAAGCCAGCCTTCCACTCGGGGGCTTAGCCGCGAATCCGTTTCGCCTAAGTTTATCAAAATCCTACCGAGTGGTAAGCCAGCCTTCCACTCGGGGGCTTAGCCGCGAATCCGTTTCGCCTAAGTTTATCAAAATCCTACCGAGTGGTAAGCAAGCCTTCCACTCGGAGGCTTAGCTGCAGCCTCGTGCTCGCCTAAGTTATAAAAATCCTACCGAGTGAAGAGCAATCCTCTCACTCGGGGGCTTAGCTGCAGTCCAAGCACTCGCCTAAGTTTATCAAAATCCTACCGAGTGGTAAGCAAGCCTTCCACTCGGAGGCTTAGCTGCAGCCTCGTGCTCGCCTAAGTTATAAAAATCCTACCGAGTGAAGAGCAATCC
>NW_025271764.1:0-1378 GCF_018294505.1 Triticum aestivum | reverse complement strand
TTCCACCCTCAGTCAAGTGGTCAAGTGGAACGCGTCAACCAAATTCTAGAAGACATGCTTCGAGCCTCTGTTATCTCGTTCGGAATGGACTGGGAGAAGTGCCTTCCATTTGCCGAATTCGCTTACAACAACAGCTATCAATCTAGCTTGGGTAAAGCCCCTTTTGAAGTTCTCTATGGACGACGATGTCGAACACCCCTTAACTGGTCAGAGACCGGGGAAAGACAATTCTTTGGCCCGGATATGATTCAGGAAGCAGAAGAACAAGTTCGTATCGTTCGTGAAAAATTGAAAACAGCCCAATCTCGTCAAAAGAGTCAATATGACCGAAAACATAAGGCTATGACTTTCGAGGTTGACGAGAAGGCTTATCTTCGGGTCACCCCTCTGAAGGGAACCCAACGTTTCGGCATCAAAGGCAAATTGGCTCCTCGTTACATTGGACCTTTTCGCATTCTTGCCAAACGAGGAGAAGTTGCCTACCAATTGGAACTACCTCCGCACCTCTCCAGAGTTCACGATGTCTTCCACGTTTCTCAACTCAAGCGTTGCTTCTCGGATCCTATCCGTGAAGTGGACCACGAAACGCTTGATCTCCAAGATGATCTTACATATCGAGAGTATCCCATCCGTATCCTCGATCAAGCCGAGCGTACCACGCGACGTCATAACATCAAGTTCCTCAAAGTTCAATGGTCGCACCATTCTGAAGATGAAGCAACTTGGGAAAGGGAGGATCGTCTTCGACTCGAGTATCCCGCCTTCTTCTCGGAGGAACCCAAATCTCGGGACGAGATTCTTTTGAGTGGGGTTGAGTTGTCACACCCTAGCTAGTCATGCATTAGAGTGTTGCATCATGTTTACTCATTCATCAGAAACTTGAAATGGGGATGACAGAACCCCCAGTCCCCTCTGAAACCAACTAGGGTTTACTAAAATAATTTTCAATGAACCTGAAATGCCCTTCTAAAATGCCCATCATTTTTGTCTTGGTTCAGAACCTCTGCAAAAGTGGTGCACATTTTCCTAGGCCATCCTAGGGTTTTTGAATTAAATCATAACTATTTGAATTTGGGCATTTAAAATAATATAAAATATTTAAATGCTCAAATATCTCCAAACTAAAATGTTTCATGTTGGAAATAATCCAACCATGAGCCAGGAGTAGTTTGGTGATTTTTGGAATTGCCTAGGGATTTTATTTAATTCAACAAAGTTGCAGATATATTAAATAAAAACAGAAAACAGAAAAGAAAGGGGAAGACTTACCTGCGCGGCCCAGCCAGCTGGCCGGCCCAGCTAGCAGCCGACCCAGCCCAACACTGTAGCTCCCCGTCGTCTTCCTCCCCACGCCCCGAAGCTGCTGCGTGCTCGCGCG
>NW_025271763.1:0-1378 GCF_018294505.1 Triticum aestivum | reverse complement strand
CGTTGTCCGGTGAGCTCATGACAGATCCAGTGACAATTGCTACAGGAAAGGTAAGCAGCATTGTGGTTGCACTTTTGTTTGCATTTAGTTTGTTTTGAGCAGTGAAACTAACGATGTGATACAAATTATTGTGTTTTTAGACATTCGAGCGACACTTTCTGAAGGGCTGGTTCGAGAAGAAGGGACACATTTGTCCTTCGACCAACGAGCCGGTGTCAAGCACAATCATCCGAAACGACCGCATCCGAGGATACTTAGAGGAGTGGAACAAAGTGTTGAAAGAAGAGTAGTGCTGATATGTGTGCTTGTCGAATTACAATTACAGTGCTGCTACTTTTCCGCTCGTTGGGAAAGATTAAAAAATCATTAGTAGAATTCTGCTTATGACTTGCTACTAATTTCACAATCCCATATGCAAAGATTAGATTACATGTTTGCTACCCTATACGCAAATTTGTTGACTCTAGGCACAAGTTGATGAGCCAAGCGAATGGTGCCTTGGCTCGAGTGGTGCAAACGTGTACTTGAATGCCCCAGAGACGACCGTCTCGGCTCTGTCGTCGAGCTCCTTCGCCAGGCGGCGCCACAGCCGCGCGACGGTGGCCCTGCGCGCCTCGTTGTCCATGTCGGGGTCGTAGTGCACCCGCACGATCTCGTCGAACTCCTCCAGGCGACGGTCCACATCGCTGGCTTTGGCGTACATGTCTCTGAACTCCCTCAGTGCGGTGGTCTCCTCCTCATCCTCCTCCTCCTCCTTGGCATCGGCGAATCCGTCGTCCTCGTCCTCCTCCTCCTCCTTGGCATCGGCGACTCCGGCGTCGTCCGACTCTCTATCACTGGTCGACGTCCGACGGGCCGCCAGCCTGCGCCGCAGCCTGTCGCACTCGCCGTCGTGATTGCGGAGGAGGGACCTGTAGATGTCGATTTCCTTCTTCATGTCCAGCTTGAGCGTCTGGATCTGGTGCGCCACGATGAGCCGCATCGACAGGTCGTACTGCAAGCTGCGGATCAAGAGCTCGTCGTCCTCCTCCTCCTCCAGGTCCAGGGAGACGTTTGCCGGCGACGATTGTAGCTCTTGGGTGCCGTCGCTCTTCATGTCGTCGGCCGGTGATGTGATTGCGAGAGCTTCGACTTCCCCAGTTTCCACGGCTGCCATGATCGCTTTTTCTGCCTCTGTCGATCAATCAAACGATCAAAATCAGGCAGTCAAGCGTGTGTGGGAGGTGCTGCAGTGCGATGCATATTGGCATACATATATATAAGTTCGAACGAGGCAAGGGCCAGGCCGACTCGGCCGGCTGATCGTACGTGGTTGAGTCGGTATCGGACACGTACGGCACTGCGACTCGTGAACGGAACATCGTTCTTGTCTTTTTTT
>NW_025271762.1:0-1378 GCF_018294505.1 Triticum aestivum | reverse complement strand
GTCAAGTTAACCCTAAGTGTTTTCGCTGTGTAAAACTGTCTTACACCCGTTGTATGTGAACGTAAGAATCCATCACACCCGATCATCACGTGGTGCTTAGAAGCGACGAACTGTAGCAACGGTGCACAGTTAGGGGAGAACACTTCTTGAAATTTTGTAAGGGATCATCTTATTTACTACCGTCGTCCTAAGCAAACAAGATGCATAAACATGATAAACATCACATGCAATCAAATAGTGACATGATATGGCCAATATCATTTTGCTCCTTTTGATCTTCATCTTCGGGGCTCCATGATCATCATCGTCACCGGCACGACACCATGATCTCCATCATCGTGTCTTCATGAAGTTGTCACGCCAACGACTACTTCTACTTCTATGACTAACGCGTTTAGCAATAAAGTAAAGTAGTTTACATGGCGTTCTTCAATGACACGCAGGTCATACAATAAATAAAGACAACTCCTATGGCTCCTGTCGGTTGTCATACTCATCGACATGCAAGTCGTGAATCCTATTACAAGAACATGATCAATCTCATACATCACATATCATTCATCACATTCTTCTTGGCCATATCACATCACATAGCATACCCTGCAAAAACAAGTTAGACATCCTCTAATTGTTGTTGCATGTTTTACGTGGCTGCTATGGGTTTCTAGCAAGAATGTTTCTTACCTACGCAAGACCACAACGTGATATGCCAATTGCTATTTACCCTTCATAAGGACCCTTTTCATCGAATCCATTCCGACTAAAGTGGGAGAGACTGGCACCCGCTAGCCACCTTATGCACCAAGTGCATGTCAATCGGTGGAACCTGTCTCACGTAAGAGTACGTGTAAGGTCGGTCCGGGCCGCTTCATCCCACAATACCGTCGAAACAAGATTGGACTAGTAACGGTAAGCATATTGAACAACATCAACGCCCACAACTACTTTGTGTTCTACTCGTGCAAAGAATCTACGCAATAGACCTAGCTCATGATGCCACTGTTGGGGAACGTAGCAGAAATTCAAAATTTTCCTACGTGTCACCAAGATCTATCTATGGAGAGACCAGCAACGAGTAGAAAGAGAGTGCATCTACATACCCTTGTATATCGCTAAGCGGAAGCGTTCAAGTGAACGGGGTTGATGGAGTCGTACTCGTCGTGATTCAAATCACCGATGATCCTAGTGCCGAACGGACGGCACCTCCGCGTTCAACACACGTACAGCCCGGTGACGTCTCCCACGCCTTGATCCAGCAAGGAGAGAGGGAGAGGTTGAGGAAGACTCCATCCAACAGCAGCACAACGGCGTGGTGGTGGTGGAGGAGCGTGGCAATCCAGCAGGGCTTCGCCAAGCACCATGGGAGAGGAGGAGTAGG
>NW_025271761.1:0-1378 GCF_018294505.1 Triticum aestivum | reverse complement strand
CCATGCTTGCGTGTTGCGTCATAGTCAGTCTGACCAGTTTCAGCACTGATGGCTTTGTTGACAAGTTTCTGAAAAGATGTGCACTCATGCAGACGGAGGTCGCGGCGAAGCTCAGGACTAAGTCCCTTACGGAACCTTGCTTGCTTCTTGGCGTCAGTAGACACTTCCTCAGTTGCATATCGGGCGAGATTACCAAACTCCCTGCTATAGGCATCCACAGAAAGTCGGCCTTGGGTGAAACTGCAAAATTCTTCACGTTTACGGTCCATGAGACCCTCCGGAATGTGATGTTCACGGAAAGCCTCGCTGAACTCAGCCCAAGTAGTGACATGGCCCGCTGGGCGCATAGCTCCATAATTCTCCCACCATAGACTGGCGGGGCCTTCAAGATGATATGCAGCAAAGGTGACCTTGTCAGCCTCCGCTACCAGCGCGGAACGCAGTTTCTGAGAGATACTGCGAAGCCAGTCATCAGCGTCGAGAGGCTCGACGGAGTGGTGGAACGTGGGTGGATGCAATTTGATAAAATCACTGAGTGACACCACGTTAGCCCTCTGATGGTGTGCTGTATTCTGTTCAATACGCTCCAACAAACGGTTGGTCTCCCACTTGTTTCTCTCAGCTTCCATCATAACCTCGGCTAGTGAAGGAGGATGAGGCAGATTTGCATCCCTGACTTCACTGCCTTCGGCCTGCTCTTGAGAAGCAGGGTTAGCGCGCGTGTTGACCATCCTAGGTAAACAAGACAATGATTTAGTCAGAATGATAAAATTCCAACATGGGATACAAAATGTAAGGAATAACTCGGAATGCAAGATGATCACCCATATGACATGGTAGATACAGAAACTGCTTCTTTATTCCATCGTCATACACACCATACAGGGTTTAGTACAAGACCAAACAAAGTACTATTACGGTGAAAAGAGGATTACATCTCATCGGAGGCATTCCAAGCTCCTATACATTATTTTTCTACTCCTCCGGAAAGAGTACAAACTAGGTCATATCCCACGAGTCACGCGGGACGATAGAAGACACAGCTAGTGCGAACTAGTGATACTACCACTAACTCAGACCGATCCGTAGTAGTCCTCGTAGAAGTCGCCTCCATAGCCTGGAAGTTCAACATGATCATCCGGAAACAGACGGTCTCGCGGAGCTTGTGGACCATAGGGGCTAGGATGAGGCCTTGGACCAACAAACGGTGGCCTACGGGGACCGCGAGGTGGGGTGATGCCTCCTACATCACGCCAAACCATCACGTCCGGCAGAGCAGATCTCACAGGATAGAGATCGCGCATATCTGAATATCCAGCTTGCACCGCCGGTGCGAACCGAGTCAAAGTAGCCCAGTGGTCAGCACGGGTATTGAAGA
>NW_025271760.1:0-1378 GCF_018294505.1 Triticum aestivum | reverse complement strand
GAGCCTGCGCAGGAAAAGGATCTACCTCCACAAATGAAAGGTCTGCTGAAATGGTACAAGGGTTACATAAAAAATAAAAACGCCAAAGAATATATTTATGCGGAAGTTAGACATGAGCATCACTTCAAACATTACTATGTACAAATTGAACTGAGTGAATTGTTCCAGCTTTTCAATCTGCGCGAGCTCGATAAATCTATCATCAGTTGCTACGTTCTGTAAGTGATTTATTAATTTCTACCCCATCTCGTTCATATTGCCTGCACTATATATATGTCCTAACTATATTGTTGTGTCCGCTATTATACATGCAGAATGAAGATTAAGGAATGCAGAGTAAGGAACATCCATGATGTTGGGTTCATTGACCCACACATCGTTAATGGACATGTGTTGGAGCGTTACCCCGCCGACGTGGAGGCAGACCTGTGGCAGTTTCTTACAAAGCAGGAACTCAAAAGTGATATTCTATTTCCTTACCAGTTTGAGTGAGTGTTTCTGTCTTGAGCACATTCTCTTTTGTTTACTCCATGCATGGTATGTGGCCGGCTAATCGATGAGTTATGCATGACGTACTGTGCATGTATCGTGTCCGCAGGTTCCACTGGATTCTGCTAGTAATTAAAGTTAACACCTCAGAATGTCTCGTCCACGACTCTGTGAATATGGATCCAAAGCTTTGGGGCAGCATGAGAAGAATGCTGCAGAAGTAATTATTTTCATTCATTTGCGCTCTATATCGATCGACCTATTTCGTTCATTTCCTAATATCAAGTAACTAATTAATAACTCTCTTTTTCATTTAATTTTCTTTGCCTCGTAGGGTTTGGAGACGGTTCGTAGATACAAAGGTCGGTGAATTCAAAAAAGAGCTAGAATTCAAAATGTTAAAGGCTAAGAATGCTGGGGATATTCAGCCACCGGAGACCAATCTATGTGGATACTATGTCTGTGAGATGATCCGGAGATACACCTCTGAGCGGGTTACGAGTGATACCAATGCTCAGAGGAATAACCTCCGGTGGATGCTTAGTCCAGAAGCTCGCTTCCGACCACTTCAAGAGGAACTAGCTGGATGGTTCAGCAGGGAAGTCCTCCATCCTAAAGGAGAACACTATTACGAGGACGTAGAACTTTATATGCATTAAATCATGTATTGTTCAAAATTGTATATGGTCATCCGATGATATTGAATATATATTGTATATTCCTCTTGAATTCTTTTTGGTTCTAATTTCAAATTTATTTGAAATTGTACATTCATATGCATGTATGTAGTACCGTAGAATATATGAAACTCCTTCAAAATTAAAATAAAGCACAAAAGAAATAAAACAATACAAATTAAACAGAAAACAGGTTTAAGGGGGGGGGGGGC
>NW_025271759.1:0-1378 GCF_018294505.1 Triticum aestivum | reverse complement strand
AACACGTAAGCACTCCTTGGGATTCGACAACCATGGAAATCGCTCTGGGACACCCAAACAATAATTAATAGTCCACGAAACGGGTCAGAATCGCCAAAAACCGCGAGTGTTGATGACCGACACGTAGACGCACCACGGGGTTCGTCAAGTGCTGAAATCACTCCGGGACCCCAAAATAGTGAGTGATAGTCCATGAAACGGGCCAGAATCGGCCAAAACTGCGATTGTTGATGACCGACACGTAAGTGCACCTTGGGGTTCAATAACTATGGAAATCACTACGGGACCCCAAAACGGTGAGTAATAGACCACGAAACGGGTCACAATCGACCAAAAACGCGAGTGTTGATGACCGACACGTAGACGCACCCCGGGGTTCGTCAATCGTGGAATTCACTTCGAGACCCCAAAACTGAGTAATAGTCCAAGAAACGGATCAGAATCGGCCCACACTGCGAGTCCGGATGACCAACACGTAAGCACTCCTTGGGATTCGACAACCATGGAAATCGCTCTGGGACACCCAAACAATAATTAATAGTCCACGAAACGGGTCAGAATCGCCAAAAACCGCGAGTGTTGATGACCGACACGTAGACGCACCACGGGGTTCGTCAAGTGCTGAAATCACTCCGGGACCCCAAAATAGTGAGTGATAGTCCATGAAACGGGCCAGAATCGGCCAAAACTGCGATTGTTGATGACCGACACGTAAGTGCACCTTGGGGTTCAATAACTATGGAAATCACTACGGGCCCCAAAACGGTGAGTAATAGACCACGAAACGGGTCACAATCGACCAAAAACGCGAGTGTTGATGGCCGACACGTAGACGCACCCCGGGGTTCGTCAATCGTGGAATTCATATCGAGACGCCGAAACTGAGTAATAGTCCAAGAAACGGATCAGAATCGGCCCACACTGCGAGTCCGGACGACCAACACGTAAGCACTCCTTGGGATTCGACAACCATGGAAATCGCTCTGGGACTCCAAAATGGTGATTAATAGTCCATGAAACAGGTCAGAATCACCAAAAACCGTGAGTGTTGATGACCGACACATATATGCACCTCGGGGTTCGTCAATCGTGGAAATCACTCCGGGACCCCAAACAGTGAGTAATAGTCCATGAAACGGGCCAGAATCGGCCAAAAGTGCGAGTATTGATGACCGGCACATAAGTGCACCTTGGGGTTCAACAACTATGGAAATCGCTATGGGGCCCCAAAACGGTGAGTAATAGTCCACGAAATGGGTCAGAATCGACAAAAAACGAGAGTGTTGATGACCGACACAATGACGCACCCCGGGGTTCGTCAATCGTCGAAATTACTCCGGGACCCCAAAATAGTGAGTAATAGTCCATGAAACGGGCC
>NW_025271758.1:0-1378 GCF_018294505.1 Triticum aestivum | reverse complement strand
TTGATTTTATTGTAAGGATTTTCTACATAATTACTTGGAAGACTCATCATAATGAAAATTCAATATTTTTCTCATATATTAGAAAATTGGAGCTGTGGCATTGACAGGAGATATGAAAATTCAAAGTGAATCTATGTATGTATGAGAAATCATAAGGTACAATAAAAATCATTACTTCAACATGTAACAATAGTATGTTGAAAACAGAAAATAAAATACATTTTGTAATAAACAAAGTTTTCATTTGTTTTTATAATCACTGCAAAATCTGCTTGATGCCGAGCTCCACATTCTTCAAGGCATCACTAACACCAAATAATTCCCTGTAAATCCTATTCGAAGTTTCAGTTAGGATTTTAAATCTTAATTTAAGTAACATTGGCTTGTCAGTTTAATTATATTTCATAGGTTTACTTTTTTGTCTCAAAGACATTTCACATATTTCATTTTAATTTTGTTATGATATTTTTCTTTTTTCTTTTGAATTTAAAAATTGATGTCAAGCTTTCAGTTGGGATTTAGCCAGTTTGACACCATGCCTAGAGAACGACGTGAAGGAGAATTAGCAAGAAGCATGGCAACTAGAGCTTAGTTGTACATGGAATCGCAACCACGTACAGCACAATGTGCACTACTGCTTACATGAATCTCCTCTGTCTTAGGCTCAAGATCAGGTGGTGACCCATTCGATAGAGCGTGTGTAAGGCAGGGACAAAATTTGCTTGGTCTGCCAACATATCGGGTGCCAAATCAGGTTGTCACTCAACCAAAGGATATTTTCTACTCTGTAGCCCCTATTGCTTAGTTTGACCAAGTAGTCGCCCTATATTATAGTGGGGAATGTAACTCAGCATGAAATGAAATACCGATGCTTCCTAATCTCTCTAGTTTCTAGGGCATTGCCAGAGGAACACCATGTAGGGCACTCCTACAATATCATAATGAATTTCTCTTCTTTGTGTGAAATGAGAC
This sequence comes from Triticum aestivum, assembly GCF_018294505.1. Classification (NCBI taxonomy): domain Eukaryota; kingdom Viridiplantae; phylum Streptophyta; class Magnoliopsida; order Poales; family Poaceae; genus Triticum; species Triticum aestivum. The sequence goes on along the minus strand of NW_025271758.1, from coordinate 406 downwards.
GGGGTATATTTTCTCCGATGTTTCTTCCTGTCGTGCTCTTTTATATGCTCTAGTTACAAGATATATGCGTTTGAATGCAGTAACTATGGCAATCTCCAACCATGTGCACCCACATATGGTTTTCATTGCCACAGGAGCATTCTGCATATGGAACCAAAGTGACCAGGACTTCAGTCCATATGCATAGGAGCCACCTAGTGCTGATTTGCATATATGAGTTACAAATTCGTGTCTCGTCATCTACCTCTTGTAAACTTTTATCTCTCTTGTTGCATCTATTGGTTGATTTATGTGTAGGGAGACAGCGAGCGTTGTGTTATTTTTAAGAACAAATAGGTCTGTGTCTATGTTGGATGGCGCCAGTGAAGGATTTGGTGTTGAGAAGTGTTTTCTAAAGGGGGGGGGG
>NW_025271757.1:0-1378 GCF_018294505.1 Triticum aestivum | reverse complement strand
TGTACCCTCTTTTTACTTTCTGTTATTTAGAATAAATAAAGCAAAAATAGTATTATCTGCCTGTTTTCTGAATTATCCATGCAATAAAAAAATCCCAAAAATAAAAGTGCTCCAAATGCCCTGCAAATTTAGTATGATTTTTTATGGGTTATTTGAGGATTTTTAGGCACTGAAAACACTGCAGAGGGGGCAAGCACCTGGCCACGAGGGAGGAGGGGGCGCCCACACCCCCTGGGCGCGCCCCACTGTCTCGTGGGCCCACGGTGGCCCCCCTCCACTTATTCCTGCACCCACACACTCCATCTTCTTCCCAAAAAAATCCTCATCCAGCTCAAGCACGAGTTCTAGCTCATTTTGCTGCGATTTTTGATCTCCTTGCTCAAAGCTCCATTCACAAAACTGCTTTGGGACATTGTTGCTTGGTATGTGACTCCTCCATTGGTCCAATTAGTTTTTATTCTAGTGCTTTATTCATTGAAATTTTTTGCTACATAGGTGACCCTGTTCTTGAGCTTGCATATCAAATTTATGAGGTCCCAAGTAATTCTAATGCATGATATAGGCTCTAGGCACTTGTAGGAGCAGTTGCTATCAATCTTGTTTAGTTTTATTCACTTTTATTTTGAAGTTACTAAAATTTCAGAAATTTTTCAGAAAAAAAATATGTCTAGGAGAATGTATCAAGGTGGTTCCTCAATAAAGAAAGGACCCAGGCTTGCTATGCGTGAGCAAGACGATGAACTTCCGAGGGACACAGAAGTGCGAGCTTGTGAGTGGCCATCAGACGATTTTATGGTCAAGGCAGGCTTTAAGGAGGAATTTGACGCATATGTGCGCAATGCTGATCTTGAGGACTTCTTACAAGATAAGTGTCCTCAGTACTATCTATTGACTGATTCATTTGTAAGAAAGTTTAAATATAAATGTTCACGTAATTCTCAGAGTGTCATGTTAGATATTTATGATAAATCTTATGAAGGAAATATGCCCTAGAGGCAATAATAAAGTTATTATTTATTTCCTTATTTCATGATAAATGTTTATTTTTCATGCTAGAATTGTATTAACTGGAAACATGATACATGTGATACATAGACAAACTTAATGTCACTAGTATGCCTCTACTTGACTAGCTCATTAATCAAAGATGGTTATGTTTCCTAACCATAGACATGTGTTGTCATTTGATTAACGGGATCACATCATTAGAAGAATGATGTGATTGACTTGACCCATTCCGTTAGCCTAGAACTTGATCATTTAGTATGTTGCTATTGCTTTCTTCATGACTTATACAAACTTCCTACAACTATGAGATTATGCAACTCCCGTTTACCGGAGGAACACTTTGGGTGCTACCAAACGTCACAACGTAACT
>NW_025271756.1:0-1378 GCF_018294505.1 Triticum aestivum | reverse complement strand
GAAGATCGCTTTTGATGACCTGAGAGGTCATCGTCGGAGCGATGGCCGAACAGGCGGTCATAAGAAAACCACCTAGCTGGATAATTTGGCCGGCGGCCAAAGCTCCCTTGACGACAGCGCCGTCTTTAAAGATGGGAAAAGGCATCCTTCCTGATTGCGACGGCACAGAGGAACTCTCAATGAAAGCACCAATGTCGGTGTCAAAACCGGCGGATCTTGGGTAGGGGGTCCCGAACTGTGCGTCTAGGCGGATGGTAACAGGAGACAAGGGACACGATGTTTTACCCAGGTTCGGGCCCTCTTGATGGAGGTAAAACCCTACGTCCTGCTTGATTAGTATTGATGATGTGTGTTACAAGAGTAGATCTACCACAAGATCAAGGAGGCTAAACCCTAGAAGCTAGCCTATGGTATGATTGTTGTTCGTCCTACGGACTAAAGCCATCCGGTTTATGTAGACACCGGAGAGGGCTAGGGTTACACAGAGTCGGTTACAATGGTAGGAGATCTACATATCCGTATCGCCAAGCTTGCCTTCCATGCCAAGGAAAGTCCCATCCGGACACGGGACGAAGTCTTCAATCTTGTATCTTCATAGTCTTGGAGTCCGGCCGATGATGGTAGTTCGGCTATCCGTACACCCCCTAGTCCAGGACTCCCTCACCCGGTACCCACATTATCAAAAGATAGAGTATGCGGTGTTCATGGCATCCCGGAAGCTGCGACACTACTTTGAAAAGTGTTCCATAACGGTGGCCTCCGAAGTAACTCTCAACGATATTATAAACAATTGCGACGCGACGGGCAGGATTTCAAAATGGGCCATTGAGCTTTTACCATTTGACGTAACCTACAAACCACGGCGAGCCATAAAGTCGCAAGTTTTGGCCAACTTCATCGCCGAATGGACCGAAGCCGAACTCCCTAAAGAGTACGGCGCATACTCCAATTGGATCATGCATTTCGACGGCTCCAAAATGTTGGCTGGCTTGGGGGCTGGCGTCGTCTTGACGTCCCCAACCGGAGACACAGTCCAATACGTACTTCAAATAATGTACACGGACTCCAACAACGCAGCCGAATACGAGGACCTTCTACATGGTCTCCGGATGGCAATCTCCATGGGTATTCAACGCCTAGAGGTGCGCGGGGATTCAAACCTCGCTATATCCCAAGTAAATGGATACTTTGACGCCAAGGATCTGAAAATGGCAGCCTACCGTAATGCCGTCATAAAAATCTCAGCTCGGTTCGAAGGACTCTAATTCCACCATGTAGCCTGGGATAATAACCAAGCAGTAGACGTGTTGGCACGCATCAGCACAAAACGCGACCCCGTCCCTCCAAACATCTTCCTGGAGCGGCTCTTTAAGCCATC
>NW_025271755.1:0-1378 GCF_018294505.1 Triticum aestivum | reverse complement strand
AGCGCATTCTCCGGTACATAAAGGGCACCCTCGACCTCAGCTTACACCTCTCGAGTTCCTCCTCCACAGCGCTTACAGCCTACTCTGACGCTGATTGGGCTGGGTGCCCTGATACTCGACGCTCTACGTCTGGCTACTGCGTCTATCTCGGAGATAACCTTGTCTCTTGGTCGTCTAAACGACAGACCACCGTGTCTCGCTCCAGTGCCGAGGCGGAGTACCGTGCGGTTGCTCATGTTGTTGCTGAGTGTTGTTGGATCCGTCAGCTTCTTGGTGAGCTTCATCGCCCTCTGACGTCTGCCACGGTTGTCTTCTGTGACAACGTTAGTACTGTCTACATGGCCTCTAATCCGGTCCAGCATCGTCGCACCAAGCACATTGAGATTGACATCCACTTCGTTCGGGAGAAGGTGTCACTTGGTGAGGTCCGGGTTCTTCATGTGCCATCCTCGCATCAGTATGCTGACATCATGACAAAAGGATTGCCCTCACAACTCTTCCTTGAGTTTCGCTCCAGCTTATGTTTGCTCCCCTACGACGCACAAGCTGAGGGGGGATGTTAAAGTATACCTTTTGTTCATATCACATGTAATAGGAAACTAGCACAATATCCCACCGAATATTGTATTCTGATTTGGCTGAGGATTTGCTTTGATTTACCTTGATTACCAAGGCATGTACTCCTATATATTGTGAATACAAGGCAGCCCCATGTGTGGCGTGAATCACACAATCCTATTCTGTTTCTCGTAGAAGAGGAAGTCGAGGTTGAGCAGCATGAGGAGCTAATCCGCGTGGATGAACACACATTGCGATAGTCCATGAGTTGTTGTCAGAGACGCGACTAGCTGGAGTTCCACTAGTTGTGTGCGCCGCTATGAAGTCGGATCTAGGAGATTTCCTGGAACAACTTAACTTGGAAGAAGAGGAATTCGATGATCTTGTTATTGATGAGGATGATCCTGAAATCAACGAAAGCGTCAGATGGCTTGCCCTAGCTAGGGTTCACACGGACAAGTCCCTCAGCCAGACTGCTTTCTACAGGGAGATGCGCGCGGCGTGGAACATAGCCCAGCCGGTTAGGTTTCGACCGGTTGGACCAAATCTGTTCGTCGTTCAAGCCTCCTGTCTTGGAGATTGGGAGCGCATGCTTGATCAAGGACCATGGCTGTTTCGGAATATGCTCGTGTTGATGTGCCCATATGATGGTTTTACCAAGGCAGAGGAGGTACCTATGACCTTCATGCCAATCTGGCTTCAAATTCACAAGCTTCCTGAAGGTTTTTGCAAGGAGAAGATTGTGCAACATCTACTCCGGAACTCGGGTAAGATCTTGGAGATGAGGCTAAACGGAAACACTAGAGGGGATTATGTCAGG
>NW_025271754.1:0-1378 GCF_018294505.1 Triticum aestivum | reverse complement strand
ACCTTCTACCTCAGATCCGAAGGCAAGATCTTCGTTGCCAAGAACGGGTCCTTTCTGGAGAAAGAGTTTCTCTCGAAAGAATTGAGTGGGAGGAAAGTGGAACTTGATGAGGTGATAGTCACCCCTTCCGAACCGGAAAGTAGCGCAGCGCGGGAAAATGTTCCTGTGGTGCCTACACCGACTGGGGAGGAAGTTAATGATGATGATCATGAAGCTTCGGATCAAGTTACTACTGAACTTCGTAGGTCCACAAGGACACGTTCTGCACCAGAGTGGTACGGCAACCCTGTCCTGGAAATCATGTTGTTAGACAACGGTGAACCTTCGAACTATGAAGAAGCGATGGCGGGCCTGGATTCCGACAAATGGCTAGAAGCCATGAAATCCGAGATAGGATCCATGTATGAAAACGAAGTATGGACTTTGACTGACTTGCCCGATGATCGGCGAGCCATAGAATACAAATGGATCTTTAAGAAGAAGACAGACGCGGATGGTAATGTGACCATCTATAAGGCTCGACTTGTCGCTAAGGGTTATCGACAAGTTCAAGGGGTTGACTACAATGAGACTTTCTCACCCGTAGCGAAGCTGAAGTTCGTCCGAATCATGTTAGCAATTGCCGCATACTATGATTATGAGATATGGCAGATGGACGTCAAAACAGCATTCCTTAACGGCTTCCTTAAGGAAGAGTTGTATATGATGCAGCCGGAAGGTTTGTCGATCCTAAGAGTGCTAACAAAGTATGCAAGCTCCAGCGCTCAATCTATGGGCTGGTGCAAGCATCTCGGAGTTGGAACATTCGCTTTGATGAGACGATCAAAGCGTTTGGATTTACACAGACTTATGGAGAAGCCTGTGTTTACAAGAAAGTGAGTGGGAGCTCTGTAGCATTTCTCTTATTATATATGGATGACATATTATTGATGGGAAATGATATAGAATTCTTGGAAAGTATAAAGGCCTATTTGAATAAGTGTTTTTCAATGAAGGACCTTGGAGAAGCTGCTTATATATTAGGCATCAAGATCTATAGAGATAGATCGAGACGCCTCATCGGTCTTTCGCAAAGTACATACCTTGACAAGATATTGAAGAAGTTCAATATGGATCAGTCCAAGAAGGGGTTCTTGCCTGTATTGCAAGGTGTGCAGTTGAGCACGGCTCAATGCCCGACCACGGCAGAAGATAGAGAAAAGATGAGTGTCATCCCCTATGCCTCGGCCATAGGGTCTATTATGTATGCCATGCTGTGTACCAGACCTGATGTAAACCTTGCCGTAAGTTTGGTAGGAAGGTACCAAAGTAATCCCAGCATGGAACACTGGACAGCGGTCAAGAATATCCTGAAGTACCTGAAAAGGACTAAGGATAT
>NW_025271753.1:0-1378 GCF_018294505.1 Triticum aestivum | reverse complement strand
TGTTCCGAGGCCATGTCTGTACATGCTAGGCTCGTCAACACCCGTTGTATTCGAACGTTAGAATCTATCACACCCGATCATCACATGGTGCTTCGAAACAACGAACCTTCGCAACGGTGCACAGTTAGGGTGAACACTTTCTTGAAATTATTATAAGGGATCATCTTACTTACTACCGTCGTTCTAAGCAAATAAGATGCAAAAACATGATAAACATCACATGCAATCAAAAAGTGACATGATATGGCCAATATCATTATGCTCCTTTGATCTCCATCTTCGGGGCACCATGATCATCTTCGTCACCGGCATGACACCATGATCTCCATCATCATGATCTCCATCATTGTGTCTTCATGAAGTCGTCACGCCAACGATTACTTCTACTTCTATGGCTAACGCGTTTAGCAACAAAGTAAAGTAATTTACATGGCGTTATTCAATGACACGCAGGTCATGCAAAATAATAAACACAACTCCTATGGCTCCTGCCGGTTGTCATACTCATCGACATGCAAGTCGTGATTCCTATTACAAGAATATGATCAATCTCATACATCACATATATCATTCATCACATCTTCTGGCCATATCACATCACATAACACATGCTGCAAAAACAAGTTAGACGTCCTCTAATTGTCGTTGCAAGTTTTTACGTGGTTTGTAGGTTTCTAGCAAGAACGTTTCTTACCTACGTATGACCACAACGTGATTTGCCAATTTCTATTTACCCTTCATAAGGACCCTTTTCATCGAATCTGTTCCGACTAAAGTAGGAGAGACAGACACCCGCTAGCCACCTTATGCAACTAGTGCATGTCAATCGGTGGAACCTGTCTCACGTAAGCGTACGTGTAAGGTCGGTCCGGGCCGCTTCATCCTACAATGCCGCCGAAACAAGAAAACACTAGTAGCGGCAAGAAGAATTGGCAAACTCAACGCCCACAACTGCTTTGTGTTCTACTCGTGCATAGTAACTACGCATAGGCCTGGCTCATGATGCCACTGTTGGGAATCGTAGCATAATTTTAAAATTTTCCTACGCTCACCAAGATGCATCTATGGAGTATACTAGCAACGAGGGGAAAGGAGTGCATCTACATACCCTTGTAGATCGCGAGCGGAAGCGTTCCAATGAACGTGGATGACGGAGTCGTACTCGCCGTGATCCAAATCACCGATGACCGAGTGCCGAACGGACGGCACCTCCGCGTTCAACACACGTACGGTGCAGCGACGTCTCCTCCTTCTTGATCCAGCAAGGGGAAGGAGAGGTTGATGGAGATCCAGCAGCACGACGGCGTGGTGGTGGACGTAGCGGGTCTCGGCAGGGCTTCGCCGAGCTTCTGCGAGAGGGAGAGGTGTAGCAGGGGAG
>NW_025271752.1:0-1378 GCF_018294505.1 Triticum aestivum | reverse complement strand
CCTAAAGGGCATGGAACCGTACTGGAGGGCTGGCTCAACGGACCCTGCAAAATCCATAGTACGGAGGGCGCCACTCCAACACACAGCCTTCGAGCATGTTGGATACTACGGCAGGTGGCCAAAAGTGGCGAAGGCTTTTTAGCCCCGGGCAAACAGCCCAGCAGTACCGGTACGGTATTAACAGTCTTCGAGACTTTCGCATCAGATAACATGCGAAAACGAACAATCCGCGGCCTCACCGAAGTCTACCAAGTAGCAACATCAAATCCATGGAGTGACACGGCTATCACCTTCAACGCCAGCGACGAACCTAAATTCCGAACAACTAGAGCACGAGCTGCATTGGTCCTCAGTCCGATAGTGGACGGCTTTCGCCTTACCAAAGTACTCATGGATGGCGGCAGCGGATTAAACCTCATCTACGAGGAAACCCTTCAAAAAATGGATATTGACTGGAGCCACATCGAGCGAAGCAGCACAACCTTCAGAGGGATAATCCCTAGTCGAGAAGTACGCTGCACAGGAAAAATCACACTAGATGTAGTGTTCGGCTCACCGGACAATTACAGGTCCGAGGAGGTCACGTTCCAAGTGGCCCCATTCGGCAGCGGATATCACGCTTTGTTAGGGCGAGAGGCATTCACAATCTTTCAAGCTATACCCCACTACGGGTACATGAAGCTCAAAATGCTCGGACCCAATGGGATAATCACTCTTGCCAGTGATCCAGATACAGCACTCCACGCTGAAAATAAGACAGCCGCACTGGCCCTAGAGGCATTGTCCGAAGCCCTAGCGGCAGAGGAACTAACTACGCTGCGCTCCACGGTGGATAGGGACGATGTGATACTCGATAAGAGGTTCAAGTCCACCTCTTTTAAACCAGCAGACGAAATAGTCAAATTTCAGGTCCATCCAACGGACCCCACAAAGACGGCCTCCATTGGGGCACAATTAAGTCCTGATGTCGAAGCCGCACTACGAGAATTCCTTCGGGAAAATTGGGACATTTTTGCCTGGCACCCTTCAGACATGCCAGGAATCCCACGCAGGCTGGCAGAGCACAGCCTAAACATCCTAAAAGGATTCAAGCCGGTCAAACAAGCTCTTCGGCGATTTTCCAAACCCAAAAGACAGGCAATGGGAGAGGAGCTAGCCAAACTCTTTGAAGCCGGATTCATCAGAGATATAAAACATCCGGACTGGCTAGCCAATCTAGTAATGGTACCAAAAAAGGACAAATCCTGGCGCCTCTGCGTCGATTTTAAAGACCTTAACAAGGCATGTCCAAAGGACCCTTTCCCCCTCCCTCGCATCGACCAAATCATCGATGCTACCGCAGGGCACGATTCATTGTGCTTCCTCGATGCATACTCCG
>NW_025271751.1:0-1378 GCF_018294505.1 Triticum aestivum | reverse complement strand
CACTGAATCATTTGTCAAAGGATTTAAATTCCATACCCGTGAGTCTAGGGTGTCATTTAAACTTTATGAAAATTCATTTACCGTATCACTAGAGAGATTTGCTCACCACTGCAAAATTCCGTTCTGGGGTTCGCTTGACGAACCACCAAGGGCTGAGTACCAATCATTTTTGACTAGTCTTTGCTACGGTGAGACGAGGGGAGTGACGCAAGGTAGAATAAAGAGCATTCATTTTCCCGCAATTCAGTACTTTGCTTTATTTAATGGGTAATGTATTGTAGGCAAACAAGTTTATAGTATACTTTGTGCTCCAGACTTGAGCCTCATACGCACTACTCTAACCGGTGATAGGAGTTATAATCTTGGAGCAATTGTTGCACACGGATTGCAGCACAATGCTACTAGTGACTATTTCTATGGTGGAATTTACGCCACGCGTTTAGCAAGAGAGCTGGGTGTTTCACCTTTGCTCTTTGACCCTATCCTACCCACGCAGTATTTAGATTTTGATGCTATGAAAATTCATAAGATCCTTAAAGGAGATATTCATAATTGCACCTATAAATTATTGTTTAACCAATCATCTGTGGTTTACACATATTTGCCTGCGCCTGCTCTCTTTGATTATCACAGCAAGGGAAGGTATTTTGTTCTTGAGAGCGAGGCCCGAGCCCACAACGCGACGGTTGAGGCATCACGGCAAGCCGAAGCTTCCGCCCGAGAGCCTCCGTGAGCTACCACGCCGACTACTATCCAGGCTAGTGACTGCTTACCAGGTTAGGCCAAAAGTCCATGCTTAGGGGAGTACGTGTTTCTCACCGAATTACATTCATGTTCACACATTTTCGTTGTCGGTGTTCACATTTTTTCATTGTATTATCCACGTTAAATTTATTTTCTCAATTTCTTCTTATGTGTTTGAAAAACTTTGAGAAAACACAAAAATAGTTCCTGCTTCTTTTTGATTTTTTTTCTAGAGTAGTTAGCTATAGCACTAAAAGAAACCCAAAAAGATTTCTTTGTTCTTCTTTTGCTTGTTGGGACCTTTCCCGTATAAATAGTTTTTCTCATTTTTGCTTTTCCCTTTTATTTGCCTGTTCAAGAAAACCAAAAACTCCAAAAATATTTTAGTGTGTTTCTCTAAATTTCTTTTCTTTTTGTTTGAGTAATACCGAGGAGAAGGCCACGATGAAAATGTTGAGTGACTCTCATATGCATAATTATTGATCTAACAAAGAGACCATTTTACCTTGTCCTCTCCTGTTGAATAAAATGTTTGCAGATTCCAGCTTAGTCCACGGCACTCTTGCACTATTATTATTTTCATATCATTCGGTTGTGCAAGTGAAAGGCAATAATGACGATATTCGATGAACTG
>NW_025271750.1:0-1378 GCF_018294505.1 Triticum aestivum | reverse complement strand
ATATATATATATATCATCAAATTACTGCAGTTAGTATAACATACCATATCATGCCGATCGACCATGGTACTTGTCAGGCGGGTCACAAATGGCACCCCGACAAAGTCATCACGTGGCGGAATTATGTCCCATAGGTTGCACACCTCCTCCTCACTCGGCCTCATTCTTTGAGCTATGATGGCTTCATGAAGTGGGTCCTCATCATCTTCATCATCTTCCACCAGGTTGATATAAATGACAGCCAGCTTGGGTCTTTCTGCTCTGAAGGAGAAGCTGATCAACTCACCACCAGTAAGACGCATGCGGGCGAGGGAACGGGCCCATCCATCTCCTCCAATTTGCGACATATTGAGTCCTTTCTCGACCTCCATAGTGTAGGGCCCCCTAGGAGCCTCAAAGGTCACAGTGTCCCCTGTCAGCTTGTTGAATTTCAACCTCACATTGCATGGGACAATCTGTGTACAAAAAGCAAAATGACACAATGCATTAATGCCAACACTAAAAACAAAATAGTTGTTACATTTCATATAATTTCTTACCGCCGCATGACAAAAACTCGGCTGACAGTAGATGCCTAACAGCTTGCTAGTTGCAAGGCTGCTGGCGCACCTTGATTTGCACAGTCGACATGGTGGTGCTGGTGGTCGCGCCATTTTCCTAAAGCAATATGAGCAAAGAAAACAATAACTTAGCATGGGATGATCATCAAGCTCAACATGCAAACCAACATAGCAAACTAGCATCGACTATTCTAAACCCTAGAAACTATCCTATATCAAAGTGTTATATATGACCAGAGGCTTATATCAACTAAAAACTATCAACTATGTCTAAATTTTTACTAATCAGTTAATCATATCAACTAAAAACTATCAACTATCATATCTCTCTCTCTCTCTGTCTGTCTCTCTCTCTATAAATGTTTCATATCAACTAGCCTACTAAATCAACTAAATCAAAATGTTCTAAATGAACTAAATCAACTAGCCTACTAAATCAACTAAATCAACTAGCCTACTAAATAAACTAGCCTACTAAATCAACTAGCCTACTAAATCAACTAAATCAAAATGTTCTAAATCAACTAAATCAACTAGCCTACTAAGTCAAGTAAATCATATCAACTAAATCAAAATGTTGCATATGAACTAGCCTACTAAATCAAGATGTACCAGGGAGGAGGGGTTGTGGATGGAGGAGGGAGGAGGGAGAAGGAGGGGCGACTGGAGGAGGGAGGAGGACGGAGGAGGAAGGCAGAGCGAGGAGGGGCCGGCCGGCGGCGAACGGAGGCGTGGAGGGAGGACGGAGGAGGAGGGGGCGGGGAGGAGGGCGGCCGATGAAGGATTACCGAGTCTAGGGAGGAGGAGGAGGTGATGGC
>NW_025271749.1:0-1378 GCF_018294505.1 Triticum aestivum | reverse complement strand
CCAGCATCGAGTTTTAAAATAGGGCGCTGCTGCAATTTATCAGTAGCGCGCTCCACCAGAACACGCTGCTGAAAGGAAAGTAGCAGTAGCGCGCCACCTCTAAGACACGCTACTGCTATAATTCCAACGACCCCGCCACGGAGCTAGTTATTGCAGCAGCGTGTTAAATAGAAGGGCGCTACTGCTAGGTAGTTTTGCAGTAGCGCCTTTACGTACACCGCGCTACTGCTAAAACTAGCTATCTCACCACCCACTCTCCTCCCTATCCGATCCACACTTACTCGATCTCCCCCTCAACCCCCCCGCGCCGGTCCTCCCCCATTGGCCGCCGCCGCCTACCCTCCTCCCTCTGCGCCGCCGTCAACCCTCCCGCGCCGGTCCACCCCGTCGGCCGTCGTCGCCTACCCCTCCTCCCTCTGCGCCGCCGTCACCTCCTCCTCCTCACTAGACTCGGTACCGCCCTCCTCCTCCGTCCTCCCTGGACTCGCCGCCGGCCGGCCCCTCCTCGCTCCGCCCTTCCTCCTCCGTCCTACTCTCTCCTCCCTCCTCCAGTCGCCCCTCCTTCTCCCTCCTCCCTCCTCCATCCACAACCCCTCCTCCCTACTACATTTTGATTTAGTAGGCTAGGTCATATGCAACATTTTGATTTAGTTCATATGATTTAGTTGATTTAGTAGGCTAGTTGATTTAGAACATTTTGGTTTTGTTTTTTTAGTAGGCAAGTTGATCAAGTAGGCTAGTTGATTTATAGAACATGTTGATTTATTTGATTTAGTATGCAAGTTGATTTAATAGGCTAGTTGATTTAGTTGATTTATAAAACATTTTGATTTAGTTGATTTAGTATGCTAGTTGATAGCTCTGAAGATTTGGCACCACCTAGCTGTGAATATATAAGTGAAGAAGAACCAAAAAAATCACATGCTACTGTTTTTCTTTCGTGTGAAGTGGATCGTTAATCCTTTTCTCATATTGCTTTAGGAAAATGGCGCCACCACCACCACCACCATGTCGATTGTGCAAGTCAAGGTGCGCCAGCAGCCTTGCAACTGGCAAGCTGTTCGGCATCTACTTCCAGTCGAGTTTTTGTCATGCAGCGGTAAGAAATTATATGAAATGTAACAACTATTTTATTTTTAGTGTTGGCATTACTACATTGTGTCATTTTGCTTTTGTACACAGATCGTCCCATGCAATGTGAGGTTGAAATTCAACAAGCTGACAGGAGACACTGTGACATTTGAGGCTCCTGGGGGGGGGGCGTACACTATGGAGGTCGAGAAAGGACACAATATTTTGCAAATTGGAGGAGATGGATGGGCCCGTTTCCTCGCCCACATGCGTCTTACTGGTGGTGAGTTGATCAGCTTCTCCTTCA
>NW_025271748.1:0-1378 GCF_018294505.1 Triticum aestivum | reverse complement strand
TGATATTCAAGAGATACTAATTCATGAAGAGTGTTATCCTATGGACCATTTGTTTCATCTTGCTTGCAAAGCTGAACAGGAAATAAAACGACGTGTTGGCCACAAGGAGAACAAGCGCACGGTGCACATTCCAAGAGTTGATATGATTGTTCCTTCAACTACTAGGCATACTATGACAACCACATCCGTTGTTGTCAGGACTACATCACCTCCACCATGTGACACATCGCCCCCGAGAGTGGCTACATCATCTGAGTTGATCATAAGAGGTAATGACAAAGGTACTGATCTTCCATCTCTACATGAGAATGATGAATGCCTTGTCAATTTGAATGCACCATCTGATGAGCTACCCACTACTTTGATCACACCACCTATTTTAGAGGACTACGTTGATAATTTGACTTTGCCATGTGATCAAACAACTGAAATACCAACAATTTTGAGTGCACCCATTGAATTAATTATTGATGCAAAAGAACCAATGTTTAATCATTTTGATGTGACCTCTAATCTTGGTGATGATTCTGTGTTGAATGACTTATTGCATGTTTGCTTATTTAAGCATGTTGTAGCATGTAAATTTGATGCAAGTAAGGTTTATTCACCAATGTTGGGATGGTTTAATGATGAACATTGTCAATCTTTTGAAATGAATAAGAGCTTCACTTATATGTGCAAACTGAGTTGCAATATTTTCATGCCTTCTACTTCTTGTGCTAATTTTTTGGCTTTAGATTTTATGAACTATGCAAGTTACTCATCTATTCATGTGTCATATATGCAAAAATCAAGGAAAGTAAAAATGGATGACATATACATATACAACATGTACACCTTGTCTCTTTTGTTAGCCACATTTCAGATTAAGCAACGCCGAGGACGGCTTTATTTTCAAGAAGGGGAGACACTTGATAGAGGCGGGGTGTCCCGATCTTTCGATGAGATGATACTACCGATTTGGTGGAGACGACTTTGACGATCTGACTACAAACGTGCACGACGTTGCGCCTTAGCAATCGCTAAACCAATCTCCTGAGGTTATTGACCACGCCGGAGCACGATCAACCTGACCACGAAGGTCTATTCCTGCAAGCAATCGAAGAACGAGCAAGAATATGATAAAAGCAATCTGAATATTGCGAATATATATGAAGTATTGATAAAGGTGGGGATCCGTAAGCGGTCTTGGTCTGGTCGTTGGACACAAACGAAGTACACGAAGTTGCAATGGCTAACTTTTAACTAAACAAATCCCAAGGAAAAGCTACTAGATGGATCTACTTATATAGGAGCAAGGGGTGGCGGCCAAGGAGGTGGGAGGACGTCCCAAGGCAGCCTAAAACTAAATCTAGGTCGTACAAGGCCAATGGGCCCA
>NW_025271747.1:0-1378 GCF_018294505.1 Triticum aestivum | reverse complement strand
TCCTACCCACACTCACTTTCTCCCCACTTCATTCTCTCCACCTCCTCCTTGTCTCGGGTGCCTCCTCTTTTTCACCTCATTTCCACCATAGATTCATTCAATTTAAGTGGTTAAATTACCTTGTTTTGATAGGTAAGTAAGGGGGGAAGCTATATTTATGTTGTTCTCCCTACAACAATGTGCACATGCACTTTTTATGGCCTAGCTAGATCTATGTATGTTCGTGGTGTTGCATATGTTTGTGGTGTTGCATATGTGTTTGTGTTTGGAGGTGTACCGGTATTTGAAATGCGATAGTTGCCAATATTTTGCCGGAATGTTGATTCATTTCCGTTTCGGCGAGAATTTTGGCATTAAGCATTCTTTTTGGTCCTATTTTTAGGGAAAGTCATGCCAAATTTTTTCTTGGTTCTAAAATATCGTTTTGCTCTACCCCACAGGCGACCATGGTCCGCATGATGACCGAAGGCATCGTGAATAGGTTTTTGAGGTCCGCGAAGGCCGAGATGCTTCAAAAGAACGAGACGGAGATAAGATGTCCGTGTCGAAGATGCAAGCTGAAGAGCCTTATTGCGGACCCGGAATCCTGGCAGGTGCGGGACCACCTGCTCTTGCGTGGTTTCATGGATGGCTATCGGTGGCAAGGTGATGAAGATGACTACGAAGTCGTCCATGGGGGCCGGGCAAGAAATGAGGAAGGGCAGCAAGACAGCCACCGCGGCTCGGGTGGGCGAGAAGACGAAGAATCCCCAGGAGATGATCACGACGGTGATGCTGTACACAGTCATCATGTAGAAGATGCAGGACATGATGATGAGGAAGATGCCGGAGCAGACGACGGGCATGATCATGAAGATGATGATGCCGGCGGAGCAGACGACGCTGGACCATCGATGGGCTGGGTGCAGGACCCTCATATTCAAGAGCTGCTTCTCAAGCAGACGAATAACGCAAGAGCTGCCGCCCGAGAGAAAGCCAAGATGGATCAACTTGAGTTAGACGCGGTTACTCCATTGTATGAAGGATGCAGGCCCGAGGATACCCGCCTGAAAGTAACGCTCATGGCTCTGGAGATGAAGGTAAAACACAAAATGACCGACGCATGCTTCGACGAGAACATGTCATTCTGGCATGAACGTCTTCCCAAGGGGAACAAGTGCCCGACCAGTTTGGAGGAGGCGAAGAAAATCGTGTGTCCTCTGGATTTACCGCACGTGAAATACCATGTGTGCATGAACAATTGCATCATTTATCGGGACGAGCACGCGGAGTCTACCATATGTCCGGTGTGCGGCGTCACTCGATACAAGAAGAGGAAGAAAGCTCCTCGAAAAGTGGTGTGGTACTTTCCGATCACTCCTTGTCTGCAGCGGTATTT
>NW_025271746.1:0-1378 GCF_018294505.1 Triticum aestivum | reverse complement strand
TTTTTTGTCCCTCAAAAAGGGGTGCATTCCTTTTTTGTAAACCCACAAAATTACTTCCTTTCCCTCGAAAAAACGAATCCTTCTTCACCCTCTCACGATCACGTTCACATTCACGGTGGCCTCGCCCTATAATCTAGGAGTGGTCGATCCAATCTCCCCATGGGGGACAACTTCCACGCACTATCTATCTTGGTTGGTTGCAACCATCTCGCCATCACGGTTTTTTATGGGAAAATCACATCCTTTTGTTTTTCCTTCCAAAGATATGTGGCGAAAAAACATGACAAAAATTGTAGAAGGCATGGTGGGATACGTGCACATGTTGTCTTTTTGTACTACAAGTGCACTTGTTGGCAAGTTGCATGTGCACGTGTCATGTTTCATTTTTTATTGAAAATTATGTTGTACACCTTTACATAGACGCTTGAATTATTGTTTTCATATGTTAATAATTCCTAAATATTGAAATTCAGCATGCACATAACACATGGCTTCCAAGCTTCGTCAGCGACCGCTTGGATTCGTCTGGTATATGCCCATTGTCTGGTATTGGGCGGGGGAATGTGGATCCATGTGATGCCATGCGTTTCATCTGGACCCATGTCATGCACCCCCAGCCAATCGGGCCGACATCATGTGCCGCTAGGCTTCTCGATCCTAAACATGCGCTAGTGTCCACCATGGGTAGAGATGCTCAGGTGCACAGGTTTGCTGGCACTAGTGAATGACGTCGTATCTCGGTGTGCAATATGTGTAGTCGCGTGTTGCTTTGACATACCTGGCATGCCGAGGGAAGGGACTCATGTCGGAGGTCCAACCAACTGAGGTGGGGTCAATAATGGATGGATGGTGTGGGTGAACCTGGCAAACGGTGCACGGTTTGAGTGAAGCTGGCTAGGTGTGCATGGCTGGGGGCTAGATGGCTAATGAGTGCGCATGCGTCTTGTGTACATTGTCAAGGTTGACCGGTGAGTGTCTACTTGGCCATGCGTGCATGCATGGTGTGGGTCCACTTGGCGTGCGGTGCACGGGACGAGCCTTGGTTGCCAGGGTCCACATCTTGTGGCACAGAGTTCTGAAGCAGATGAAGGGGCAGGCCCCGCACACCATTCATAGGCCAGACTCATTTCCTCTCAATGGACAATGGCTCCAAGGCGGCCCTTCTCTTTTTGTTGCACATGGCCCATATATATGGACCAAAGAGCTTAGCATGTGATTGTTACCCCATTCATTGCTATGATTTCATGTGGTCGCGGTATAGATCATGAATTCCCGATGATACTACTCTAGAAATGCGGCAACTGTCCCGAATATGGCACGCGGGACCCAAGAAAGGCCGGGACCTAGCATGCGCATTTGGATTTTTCTCCGTTGACCC
>NW_025271745.1:0-1378 GCF_018294505.1 Triticum aestivum | reverse complement strand
ACATTAGGATCCCGTTACCACGTTCACCCCGAAGTTGGATAAGACATAGTTATTCTGTAGGATAGCATTTTGAATAATGCCCGTGTTGTCATTTGACTCCATTGAAACATCTTTGTTTTCAGATGGAACCCACGAGGCAGGTCGTGCGCCACACTGCGGCCATTGGTGCCTCAGGATCACCTGCTGTGCTAGCTGATATGATGACCTATCTGGGTTATCGCTGGCACCCTGAGTACACCGTCTACGAGGAGTACCAGGACTTTAACCAGGAGCAGTACCGTGCCATCGTCCACCTCTACTCTCGGGAGTATGAGTCCACTACCGTGCTGCACACCGCTCATGGTGTTGGAGTGACCATCGAGATGGCAGTCCACGATGCGGCTCATGCTGCTCTGACACGTCTTCGTGGAGAGTATCAGGCATTGGACACTTCCCCTTTCAGGCACATTCCTATCGCATCTGACGTTGGTGCGGAGGGATACTACACGGCCGCCTACTCCACCGTCACCCGAGAGCCTTTCCACCATCAGCGCCTGGTTCTGCATGCTGATGGGCTGGACCGAGCTAACAGAGCTCTTCGCCACGAGTTGTACACCACTCGTCAGCACCTTTACAGGGCTGTGACGCGGTTGCACCCCTTTGTCCGGTCTGGACAGCTGCCGCGTTCTGCGATCTACCCAGCCAGGACCGTGATGCCCCACGGTGTCGGATGGCCAGAGGTGGGAGGCTACTCTCCCGCACTTGGTCCTCTTCTGCCACCGGAGCGTCGGGTTCTACACCAGAGTATCCGCGGCCCCCAGGCCACTGACGTGGAGGACTATCCGTTGCCTCACTACCAGCTGTCAGGTTACAGCTACCTTCACAGTACCTCCTGGGACTGATGTAGTCTTGTTCATTAGTCTTAGATGCACTCGCGAGCCTGCGTGCCGCCTATGATGACTTAATCTATGTACTGAACTCTGGGTACTGAACTCTATGTCCGACCCCTTTTGTAAGTTATGCCGACTATCTATGTGATATCTGTCGTGCTCCTTTCATTTTGCATGTTTCATCATGAATGACTCTTGTCTATGCCAATTCTCAATACTGAACTACCCCTGTTATATATTAGCAGGATGGTTAGACCAGCTGGTCGTGGTCGTGGTGGCAACTTCCCACCACCGCCTGAGTACATGGCTGGTATGATCCAACAGCTTGAGATGAATCGCCAGTTCATGGAAAACATGATGGCTCAGTTTCCTCGCCCCAATATGAACCAGCATCCAAACACAACAACTCTGCAGGATTTCATACGCCTCAACCCAAGTGTGTACCGCAGCTCAACCCAGCCGCTGGATGCTGATGACTGGCTCCGTGACATCACCTATGAGATGGAGTC
>NW_025271744.1:0-1378 GCF_018294505.1 Triticum aestivum | reverse complement strand
CACGATCTGATCGTAAGAATTTTATCTTTCGGTCACGTTGATTCTCCACCTCATTCTGAAATTCCTTGAACTTTTCAAAGGTCTCAGACTTGTGTTTCATTAAGTAGACATACCCATATCTACTCAAGTCATCTGTGAGAGTGAGAACATAACGATATCCTCCGCGAGCCTCAACGCTCATTGGACCGCACACATCGGTATGTATGATTTCCAACAAGTTGGTTGCTCGCTCCATTGTTCCGGAGAACGGAGTCTTGGTCATTTTACCTAAGAGGCATGGTTCGCACGTGTCAAACGATTCATAATCAAGAGACTCTAAAAGTCCATCGGCATGGAGCTTCTTCATGCGCTTGACACCAATGTGACCAAGGCGGCAGTGCCACAAGTATGTGGGACTATCGTTATCAACTTTAAATCTTTTGGCATCTACACTATGAACATGTGTAATATTACGCTCGAGATTCATTAAGAATAAACCATTGACCATCGGAGCGTGACCATAAAACATATCTCTCATATAAATCGAACAACCATTATTCTCAGACTTAAATGAGTAGCCATCTCGTATTAAACGAGATCCAGATACAATGTTCATGCTCAAACTTGGCACTAAATAACAATTATTAAGGTTCAAAACTAATCCCGTAGGTAAATGTAGAGGCAGCGTGCCGACGGCGATCACATCGACTCTGGAACCATTCCCGACGCGCATCGTCACCTCGTCCTTCGCCAGTCTCCGTTTATTCCGTAGCTCCTGCTGTGAGTTACAAATATGAGCAACGACACCGGTATCAAATACCCAGGAGTTACTACGAGTACTGGTAAGGTACACATCAATCACATGTATATCAAATATACCTTTGGTGTTGCCGGCCTTCTTATCCGCTAAGTATTTGGGGCAGTTCCGCTTCCAGTGACCCTTCCCCTTGCAATAAAAGCACTCAGTCTCAGGCTTGGGTCCATTCTTTGACTTCTTCCCGGTAACTGGCTTACCAAGCGCGGCAACATCTTTGCCGTCCTTCTTGAAGTTCTTCTTACCCTTGCCCTTCTTGAACTTAGTGGTCTTATTGACCATCAACACTTGATGTTCTTTCTTGATTTCAGCCTCTGCTGACTTCAGCATCGAGAACACTTCAGGAATGGTCTTTTCCATTCCCTGCATGTTGTAGTTCATCACAAAGCTCTTGTAGCTTGGTGGGAGCGACTGGAGGATTCTGTCAATGACCGCCTCATCTGGGAGGTTAATGTTCAGCTGGGTCATACGGTTGTGCAACCCAGACATCTTCAGGATGTGCTCACTGACAGAACTGTTCTCCTCCATCTTACAACTGTAGAACTTGTCGGAGACATCATATCTCTCGACCCGGGCATGAGCTTG
>NW_025271743.1:0-1378 GCF_018294505.1 Triticum aestivum | reverse complement strand
TCACTGGAATAAAGTGTGCTACTTTGGTCAACCTGTCAGTGATGACCCATATGGCATCATTCCTGTGTCGTGACCGAGGTAATCCGACAATAAAATCCATCCCTATTTCATCCCATTTCCACTCAGGTATTTTGTTAGGTTGCAGTAGTCCGGCTGGTCTCTGATGTTCAGCTTTTATGCGTTGACATGAGTCGCAACATGCAATGAAAGCGGCTATGTCCCTCTTCATACCGTGCCACCAAAATCTTTCCTGAATATCCTTATACATTTTGGTTCCTCCAGGGTGGATCGAATATGGAGTGGTGTGTGCTTCAGTTAAAACTTGCTGTTTAAGGTCTTCTATGTTTGGCACGCATAGCCTTTCTCCGTACCATAATATTCCTTCATTGTCTATGACGAATTCCGAGGCCTTGCCCATACTCAACTTCCTTTTAATTCCTTCAATGCTGGGGTGACCGGACTGAGCCTCTTTAATTTTCCCCACAAGGTGTGGTTGTATTTCCAAGTTTGATATGGTGCCTTCTGCTACCATTATCAAGTTGAGCTTGACAAATTCTTGATGGAATTCGGGCCTCAAGCTGTGCAGATAGTTCCCGTCGGAGCTGGGGTTCCGACTCAGGGCATCGGCCACTACGTTTGCTTTCCCTGGATGGTAATGGATACCAACATCATAATCCTTTACCAATTCCAACCAGCGGCGTTGCCGTAAATTTAGTTCTGGCTGCGTAAAAATGTATTTGAGGCTTTTGTGATCCGTATATATCTCACATCGATTCCCAAGTAGAAAATGCCTCCATTCCTTGAGTGCATGAATAACTGCTGCCATTTCTAAATCATGAGTGGGATAATTTTCCTCGTGTTTGCGAAGTTTCCTTGAAGCGTAGGCGACAACCTTGCCTTCTTGCATCAACACGCATCCGAGACCCTTTCTGGATGCGTCACAAAATACTTCAAAATTCTTGTGTATATCGGGTACAATTAATACTGGTGCTGTTGTCAATTTCCGCTTTAGCTCTTGGAAACTTTTCTCGCAGGCTTCTGTCCATTCAAACTTCTTATCTTTCTTGAGTAACTGTGTCATAGGCTTGGATATGGTGGAAAATCCTTCAATAAATCTGCGGTAATATCCTGCCATTCCCAAGAAACTTCGTATGTCTGTTACGCTGGCTGGTGACTTCCAGTCAAGTACGGCCTTGACTTTCTCTGGGTCCACTGCTATACCGTCTTGAGTCAGCACGTGGCCTAGAAAACCTACTTGTCTTAGCCAAAATTCGCACTTGCTGAACTTGGCATACAATTGGTGTTTCCTTAGCTCTCCTAGTACAATCCTGAGATGTTCTGCGTGCTCTTCTGGTGTTTTGGAGTATACCAGAATATC
>NW_025271742.1:0-1378 GCF_018294505.1 Triticum aestivum | reverse complement strand
GAGGAGTTCCGGAATGGTCCGGAGGTAAAGATTTATATATGGAAAGTCCTATTTTGGCCACCGGAAAATGTTCGGGATTTTTCGGTATTGTACCGGGAAGGTTCTAGAAGGTTCCGGAGTGGGGCCCACCTGCATGGGGGGACCCACATGGACGTGGGTAGTGGGGGCAAGGCCCCACACCCCTGGTCAAGGCGCACCAAGATCCCCCCTTAGAAGGAATAAGATCATATCCCGAAGGGATAAGATCAAGATCCCTAAAAAGGGGGGATAACAATCGGTGGGGAAGGAAATAATGAGATTTCTTTCCTCCCACCTTGGCCAACGCCCCAATGGACTTGGAGGGCAAGAAACCAGCCCCTCCACCCCTATATATAGTGGGGAGGCGCATGGGAGCTATACACGAAGTTCTGGCGCAGCCCTTCCCCTCTCCCAAGTACTCCTCTTCTCCCGTGGTGCTTGGTGAAGCCCTGCAGGATTGCCACGCTCCTCCACCACCACCACGCCGTTGTGCTGCTGCTGGATGGAGTCTTCCTCAACCTCTCCCTCTCTCCTTGCTGGATCAAGGCGTGGGATACGTCACCGGGCTGTACGTGTGTTGAACGCGGAGGTGCCGTGCGTTCGGCACTTGATCATCGGTGATTTGAATCACGACGAGTACGACTTCATCAACCCCGTTCACTTGAACGCTTCCGCTTAGCAATCTACAAGGGTATGTAGATGCACTCTCCTTCCCCTCGTTGCTGGTTTCTCCATAGATAGATCTTGGTGACACGTAGGAAAATTTTGAATTTCTGCTACGTTCCCCAACAGTGGTATCAGAGCTAGGTCTATTGCGTAGATTCTTTGCACGAGTAGAACACAAAGTAGTTGTGGGCGTTGATGTTGTACAATATGCTTACCGTTACTAGTCCAATCTTGTTTCGACGGTATTGTGGGATGAAGCGGCCCGGACCAACCTTACACGTACTCTTACGTGAGACAGGTTCCACCGATTGACATGCACTTGGTGCATAAGGTGGCTAGCGGGTGCCAGTCTCTCCCACTTTAGTCGGAACGGATTCGATGAAAAGGGTCCTTATGAAGGGTAAATAGCAATTGGCATATCACGTTGTGGTTTTGCGTAGGTAAGAAACGTTCTTGCTAGAAACCCATAGCAGCCACGTAAAACATGCAAACAACAATTAGAGGATGTCTAACTTGTTTTTGCAGGGTATGCTATGTGATGTGATATGGCCAAGAAGAATGTGATGAATGATATGTGATGTATGAGATTGATCATGTTCTTGTAATAGGATTCACGACTTGCATGTCGATGAGTATGACAACCGGCAGGAGCCATAGGAGTTGTCTTTATTTATTGTATGACCTGCGTGTCATT
>NW_025271741.1:0-1378 GCF_018294505.1 Triticum aestivum | reverse complement strand
GGCCTCCCTTACCTTACCTGCAAGTTACAGCAAGATCAGATGCTGAAACAAGCAAGGGGAAAAGCAGTCGTCAGGGTCTCACCAAACATACCTTCGGTCTCCTCCTTTGCCTTTGTCAGCTTCTCCTGAACTAGCTTCAAGCTCAGCTCGACTTGAGTATGCTTGTGTTCCAGCTCTGAGTAGCGAGCCACAAGATCACAAGAGTTCTGCGAAGAACCAATCGACTAAATGTCAAATGTAATTCACTTCCGAGTGAAAAAGGGAAAAACACACGTTTCTAAGACTACAGCCGAATACAAGCATTCGACCGTAGTCTCGGGGACTACACCCAGTGGGTGCACTCAGCGTGCCCCCACTAATCCTGTTGAAGACAAAGTCGACCAGTCGACCTCAAAAAAAAAAGTGTGCGAGATGCATTCTCTAAGACTGTGATCAACTGCAAGCAGTCGACCACAGTCTCGGGGACTACACCCAGTGGGTGCACTCAGCGTGCCCCCACCGGTTTGTGAAATCCAGTCGACCAGTCGACTGACAGAAAGATTGACATTATAAAGCCTAAGGCCGACTGCCAGTAGTCGACCTTAGCCTTGGGGACTACACCCAGTGGGTGCACTCAGCGTGCCCCCACCGGTTTGTGAAATCCAGTCGACCAGTCGACTGACAGAAAGATTGAAATCATAAAGCCTAAGGCCGACTGCCAGCAGTCGACCTTAGCCTTGGGGACTACACCCAGCGGGTGCACTCAGCGTGCCCCCGCTAACACGGAGTTTATTCGACACACCCAGTGGGTGACTAATATAAATTCCGGAAAAGAAAAGTTTTTGGTAGCATATTCAACAGAACAAACAGCGGTCGACTGACCTGGACATTGCTTTGGAGGGCAGAACTGGCGTCATAAGCTGCCTGGCTCGCGTCCCGGATGGTCTTCAGCTGCTCCATCATGAGTCCCGCCTGGCGTATTGCCTCCTTCGCTGCGCCAGCTTGGTCCTCTGGGACGTGGTGCGTCGTAAAGAGGGAGGGCTGCTGAGCACTCGACAGTGGATTTGCGAAGGACACCGTGTGTCGAGTGGTGTTCCCTTCCTCCACAGTCAGAATCTCAGGCGCCGTCACATCCTGAGGTACCTTACTGGCGGACGCTTTCCGACTCCTCCTGCGTGTCAGTGGTTCTTCATCCTCGTCGTCGTCAGGGAGATTGATAACAGTGTTGGGTGGAGCTGCGGAGAAGGATCAGGATCAGAGATCGCGAGTCAGTCGACTAAGAACGGTGTTGAGAACACAGTACCTGGATTCGAAGTTGCTGCATCCTCCATCTCGTGGTCATCAGCCCGGGCCGAGGTCTCAGAAGTAGCAGCACTGCAACTCCAAAGGATCAGTCGAC
>NW_025271740.1:0-1378 GCF_018294505.1 Triticum aestivum | reverse complement strand
CGGAGTATGCATCGAGGAAGCACAATGAATCGTGCCCTGCGGTAGCATCGATGATTTGGTCGATGCGAGGGAGGGGGAAAGGGTCCTTTGGACATGCCTTGTTAAGGTCTTTAAAATCGACGCAGAGGCGCCAGGATTTGTCCTTTTTTGGTACCATTACTAGATTGGCTAGCCAGTCCGGATGTTTTATATCTCTGATGAATCCGGCTTCAAAGAGTTTGGCTAGCTCCTCTCCCATTGCCTGTCTTTTGGGTTTGGAAAATCGCCGAAGAGCTTGTTTGACCGGCTTGAATCCTTTTAGGATGTTTAGGCTGTGCTCTGCCAGCCTGCGTGGGATTCCTGGCATGTCTGAAGGGTGCCAGGCAAAAATGTCCCAATTTTCCCGAAGGAATTCTCGTAGTGCGGCTTCGACATCAGGACTTAATTGTGCCCCAATGGAGGCCGTCTTTGTGGGGTCCGTTGGATGGACCTGAAATTTGACTATTTCGTCTGCTGGTTTAAAAGAGGTGGACTTGAACCTCTTATCGAGTATCACATCGTCCCTATCCACCATGGAGCGCAGCGTAGTTAGTTCCTCTGCCGCTAGGGCTTCGGACAATGCCTCTAGGGCCAGTGCGGCTGTCTTATTTTCAGCGCGGAGTGCTGTATCTGGATCACTGGCAAGAGTGATTATCCCATTGGGTCCGAGCATTTTGAGCTTCATGTACCCGTAGTGGGGTATAGCTTGAAAGATTGTGAATGCCTCTCGCCCTAACAAAGCGTGATATCCGCTGCCGAATGGGGCCACTTGGAACGTGACCTCCTCGGACCTGTAATTGTCCGGTGAGCCGAACACTACATCTAGTGTGATTTTTCCTGTGCAGCGTACTTCTCGACTAGGGATTATCCCTCTGAAGGTTGTGCTGCTTCGCTCGATGCGGCTCCAGTCAATATCCATTTTTTGAAGGGTTTCCTCGTAGATGAGGTTTAATCCGCTGCCGCCATCCATGAGTACTTTGGTAAGGCGAAAGCCGTCCACTATCGGACTGAGGACCAATGCAGCTCGTGCTCTAGTTGTTCGGAATTTAGGTTCGTCGCTGGCGTTGAAGGTGATAGCCGTGTCACTCCATGGATTTGATGTTGCTACTTGGTAGACTTCGGTGAGGCCGCGGATTGTTCGTTTTCGCATGTTATCTGATGCGAAAGTCTCGAAGACTGTTAATACCGTACCGGTACTGCTGGGCTGTTTGCCCGGGGCTAAAAAGCCTTCGCCACTTTTGGCCACCTGCCGTAGTATCCAACATGCTCGAAGGCTGTGTGTTGGAGTGGCGCCCTCCGTACTATGGATTTTGCAGGGTCCGTTGAGCCAGCCCTCCAGTACGGTTCCATGCCCTTTAGG
>NW_025271739.1:0-1378 GCF_018294505.1 Triticum aestivum | reverse complement strand
TCTCCAACTCGCAGACGTCGCATAACCATTGCAACAAAATTAGAACATACTTGAAGTCGCTCACACCATGTTTTCCATCGATGGCGCCTACAGGCACATCAATCATAAGCTAAAACGCTCAGAACTTCCAATGATCATATGATAAATATCAAGCATGTGATAACAGTGCAGTCTGATGTACAAGAACTCTGAGGAAAGCATCACTAAATCTAGCAATACTTGGTTATGTAGTTTCATGCATGAACAATTGAACATTCATACACACTCAAATAAAGAGAGCATGTTATATATTCAAATTTCGAGCTTGGCACAGAAACTGAACATAGTCTAAAAATTCAAGCATTGGTGTTTTGATGATCCTGCTAGTACAACTTTTATAGTTAGGATAGTCACCTTGCTATTTCCATTTGAAAGGAAAAAAACACCAACAATTGGAATGGGTATGGCGATGCGACCCCTCACCTGTGTTCTGCAAAACCTTGTTAGTTGCTAGTCCATAGCTCCAGCTCACCCCTTCGACTGGCAGCGTGCGAGAGAGCGCACCGGCCGGCCGCTGCTGACTGGCGGGAGCAGGTGGGGAACGCAGCGACACACACACACACACATATCATCAAGCAAGCAGCCAAGCACACATAATTATAGAACTAAAACTTTGGTTTTCATAGTTGAGAAATAGGGTAGACGTTGTTGGAGCTGATCCCCAGCTCCTTCTTCCTCTCAGCTTCTCACAGTTCGCACAGGAACAATGGAACACAGAAGTTTTTTGGCGTCGTGCTGCTTCACACAGCCACGACCTTTTCTCTCTGTATTTCTCCTTCTCGAAGCAAACATACGTATAACTGTTAAATAAAACACACACGCACGCACACAGCCCGGGCAAAGCCGCCCTGATTTTTGTGGCACTAACCCACGCACCAACGCACCAGTAACCAACTATCCCATGCGGCTAATCTTCTTCCTGGACCTGGCATGCAATACTAACAAACTCACCCGTCTACTCCTCAGGGCCTTCGCTTCAGCTTGCCGTTTCACACTACACCAGGCATCTCACCATCTACATCGCTTCACACGATCTGGCATCTCGCCATGCACACTTGCTGCTCCAAGACTCCTACCCACGACTCACCTGATGAAATACATGCAGTACAAAAGCAGAAAACACATGCAGATATGAAATCAAGATTAAACCTAACAGACGTAATGAGGTGCGGCAGGATGGATGGATTGTGTTGCCTTTTGAATGTAGTCGAGACATCACATCATGTTGAAGAAGCTGTCCTTGCTGCCGCTCACCCATGCCACCACTTCGCCTACCGCTTTGTCCATGGTGACAATCCGGCCGCCACCAGCCTCACTATAGCTACCGGATCCTCTGTCG
>NW_025271738.1:0-1378 GCF_018294505.1 Triticum aestivum | reverse complement strand
AAGAGATCGTGGTGATACTATGCGAGCTTGAGATGTACTTCCCTCCCGCATTCTTCGACGTTATGGTGCATCTGCTGGTCCATATAGTGGAGGATATCATCCAACTCGGGCCGACGTTCCTGCACAGCATGATGCCGTTCGAAAGGATGAATGGTGTCATCAAAGGATACGTTCGCAACATGTCACGTCCAGAAGGAAGCATAGCCAGGGGCTTTCTGACCGAAGAGTGCATCTCCTACTGCACGAATTATCTAGGCATCGAGAACCCCGTTGGTCTGCCCATCAACAGGCACCTCGGCAGGCTCGCTGGATGGGGTCACCGTGAGGGTCGCCGCGAAATGCATGTCGACTTCGAGGGTCGACTCGCCGACTTTGAAAGAGCAAACCTAGTCGCGCTACAACACATAGACGTGGTCGATCCTTGGTTGGTAGAGCACAAAACCTTTATTAAAAAGACGTACAATGACCGAGGCCAACAGAGGACGGACGGAGATATAATCAAAGATCACAACTCATGTTTCACGCGTTGGTTCAAGCATAAGCTTCTGTCGTACCCTTTACATGAGGATTCTTCCGCGGAAGAACAACTCATATTCGCCTTGTCACAGGGCGCCGAGCACAACCTGATGACCTATGAGGCGTACGATATCAACGGCTACACATTCTACACCGAGGCCAAGGACATGAAGAGCGATGGTTATCAGAACTCCGGGGTAACGATGGAATCCTACACCGGTAACAACAAGGACAGATACTACGGAAGGATCGAGGAGATCTGGGAGCTGAGCTACGCTGGAGAGAAGGTCCCGATGTTCCGTGTCAGATGGGCCAAGAACGTCATAAAAGAAGACCGGTATTTCACCACCATGGTTATACCCGAAGCCAAATCCAAGACCGCGGGCGCAAACGTCACCACGAAAAATGAGCCATGGGTACTGGCTTCCCAAGTGGACCAATGCTTCTTCATTACCGACCCGCCAAAGCCCTGTCGTGTTGTCGTGAGGAGAGGCAAAAGGAAGATCATCGGAATGGATGGAGTAGCCAATGAGCAAGACTTCGACAAGTACGGCGACCCGAGGATCGAACATGACGACGATGATGAAGTAGCAGCATACACCACAAGAAGAAGCAGGACCACCCTACCTAAAGGACGTCCGTTCCACAGAAGAACTCCATTTGCGAAAAAGAAGGGCAAGAAGATTGTGAACAGATAGCTAGCTAAGATCGATTGTATTTAAATCGTAGCCTTCATTTCTCGATTGTATTTCATGGGTACTTTTTGAACTATCATGAATATTTTTAAATTTCATGGACACTCGATCTCGATCCCCCTCCATCTCGATCGCTATCCCACCTTGCCAGATCCGGCCCCCCTCGC
>NW_025271737.1:0-1378 GCF_018294505.1 Triticum aestivum | reverse complement strand
CATCGTCACCTCGTCCTTTGCCAGTCTCCGTTTATTCCGTAGTTCCTGTTTTGAGTTACAAATATGAGCAACCGCACCGGTATCAAATACCCAGGAGCTACTACGAGTACTGGTAAGGTACACATCAATTACTTGTATATCACATATACCTTGGGTGTTGCCGGCCTTCTTCTTGTCCGCTAAATATTTGGGGCAGTTCCGCTTCCAGTGACCACTTCCCTTGCAGTAAAAGCACTCAGTCTCGGGCTTGGGTCCATTCTTTGACTTCTTCCCGGTAACTGGCTTACCGGGCGCGGCAACTCCCTTGCCGTCCTTCTTGAAGTTCTTCTTACCCTTGCCCTTCTTGAACTTAGTGGTTTTATTCACCATCAACACTTGATGTTCTTTTCTGATCTCTACCTCAGCTGATTTCAGCATTGAATATACCTTGGGAATGGTCTTTTCCATCCCCTGCATATTGTAGTTCATCACAAAGCTCTTGTAGCTTGGTGGAAGCGACTGGAGGATTCTGTCAATGACCGCGTCATCCGGGAGATTAACTCCCAGCTGAGACAAGCGGTTGTGCAACCCAGACATTCTGAGTATGTGCTCACTAACAGAACTGTTCTCCTCCATTTTACAGCTGAAGAACTTGTCGGAGACATCATATCTCTCGACCCGGGCATGAGCTTGAAAAACCAGTTTCAGCTCCTCGAACATCTCATATGCTCCATGTTTCTCAAAACGCTTTTGGAGACCCGGTTCTAAGCTGTAAAGCATGCCGCACTGAACGAGGGAGTAATCATCAGCACGCTGCTGCCAAGCATTCATAATGTCTTGGTTCTCAGGGATTGGTGCTTCACCTAGCGGTGCTTCTAAGACATAATCTTTCTTGGCTGCTATGAGGATGATCCTCAGGTTCCGGACCCAGTCCGTATAGTTGCTGCCATCATCTTTCAGCTTGGTTTTCTCTAGGAACGCGTTGAAATTGAGGACAACGTGGGCCATTTGATCTACAATACATAGTGTAAAGATTTTTTTAGACTAAGTTCATGATAATTAAGTTCATATAATCAAATTATTTAATGAACTCCCACTCAGATAGACATCCCTCTAGTTATCTAAGTGAAACATGATCCGAACTCAACTAGGCCGTGTCCGATCATCACGTGAGACGGACTAGTCAAGATCGGTGAACATCTCCATGTTGATCGTATCTTCTATACGACTCATGCTCGACCTTTCGGTCCTCCGTGTTCCGAGGCCATGTCTGTACATGCTAGGCTCGTCAAGTCAACCTAAGTGTATTGCGTGTGTTCCGAGGCCATGTCTGTACATGCTAGGCTCGTCAACACCCGTTGTATTCGAACGTAAGAATCTATCACACCCGATCATCACG
>NW_025271736.1:0-1378 GCF_018294505.1 Triticum aestivum | reverse complement strand
TCACCATCGTGCTCCACACCTCACTAGGAGCACGTAGCACGCACCAACACCTCCCCAAACCCCCTGCAACACTGATCCCGACCGCACCCGAACTCCGGCCGCCGCAGCCGAGCTCGCCGCCGTCAACTCCGGCCACCCCGAGCCCAACCACCACCACCAATAGCCGCGGCTCAACCTCAGCAACACGTAGATGCCTTCCGCCGTCCATTTGGTTGCCGGAATGGCAAAAAGCACTCTCGCCGCCGTCTCGGACCTCGCCGGCGTCATGTCGCCGGTGGGGTTTGACTTGTCCGACCTGGGGTTTGACCCCCAGGGTCACTGACGCGTGGGCCCTGTCGGCCAGGTGGTTAGGTTAGCGCTAACTACTGTTAGTCAACCCCCCCTGACACTGACAGTGGGCCCCAGCGCCACTAATTAGTAATTAGGATTAATTTAAACCTGTTTAACCCCCCCTGTCACTCACGTGTGGCCCCCACACGTCAGGTTTGACTTCAGCCAGCCACAGTTGACCACTGACGTCATGCTGACGTCATGCTGGCGCAATAATTATATTTCTGGATTTAAATTAAATCAGGAAATTCCAGAATATTAATTAAACTTCAAAAATTCATAACTTTTATTCTGTAACTCCAAATTGGACAAATTATATATGAAAAATGATCAGAAAAATCCAATCTATCCATCTGTACTATTTTCATGCATGATCAAACAAGTTAAATTGATGTTTTAAGCAGAAGAAGAAAAAGCACTTTAAAAGGCCATGTTTGAGTTTGAAATTTGAATCTATGATTCAAATTTGTTCAAACCCCTCTGGTTTTAGTTGCATTAGCCCAACACATTCATATTGCCATGTTTCATGCATGCATCATATTGTTGCACATTGTTTGGTGATGCCTGTGTATCATTGTCCTTTGCGACAGGATCTGTCCCCGAGGAGTACCGTGATTACCCTAACGAAGAACCGTATCCGTGCAACGAACCATCAGGCAAGCAACCAACCATTTGATCATATCGATACAATCCCATGTTCTCGCTCCTACTCTCTTTTACTGCATTAAGACAACGCGATTCAAACTGCTGTGTGCTACGGTAGTTGAACCCATTTCCTCTGCATGACCTGTCATTGCCACAGTAACTAGATGAAACCCACTAGCATGTGTAGGAGTTGATTGAGCCATATGTATGTGTTGTTCCTACCTTGCTATGCCTGCTATGCTTAGAGTCGTGTCAGGTCTGGTTCATCGGGGTGATGGGCTGGAGTGAAATGATTATGTCGGTAATGAGAGTGGTGTGGTGAACACGATTTGGTAAAGGTATCGATGAGAGGCCATGTAGGAGTACATGGTGGGTTGTTTCATTGAAGCCGACCTTAAGCACT
>NW_025271735.1:0-1378 GCF_018294505.1 Triticum aestivum | reverse complement strand
CGTCAGTGGCCCCTAAACTTGTCTTCATAGCTATTACGGAACTTCAACCACAGTGCCCAACACAGTTTTGTCCGAAGCAGAATCAGAGGGTCAGCGACCGCGGCTGAGAGCCTCGAACAATACCTATAGTAATATAAGTAAGGACATGGCTAGCGAGCGCTCGGGCGCCTGCTCGTATGATCCAACGCTCTTACCATATATAGAAAATGCAACCGGTCCTTCCACACGCGTTTTCAAAAAAGGAAGCACCCTGGTCCCTTTCACCATCTCCCCCACGTGATCCTGTTAAATCAGCCTAGATCTTGTCGTCACACGCACTTGTTGGGGTTCCAAAAATTCTTAAAAGTCATAACTTTTGATTCAAGCGTCGATATCTAGTTCCGTTTTCACCGTTAAGTTTCTCACGACGAGTTCTTCAAAACTAGATCCCATATGGGTAGGTTTCGTTAAACTTATTTTTGTGGGCAACTTTGGGTGCGATGGAGGCAACTATAGTGCTATAAGGAAGCAACTTCTTCTTTTTATCCTAGTAGACTATGTATTAGGTTGGTTTGTATAAAATGAGAAAAAACACAAAGCATCGGACCCCTTTAGTGCTATATACAAAACAACTTCGCTGGACTATGTGTATTTGTGAATTTTGCTAACATTATCCCAACTTGTCTATCACGGCTACTCGGTTGTCTATTGTTTGATGGTTAGTTGCAGACGGTTGATGTTCAGTTTCCTATAAACACTATAAATTTCCTACCATTGATGCCCAGTCGCCTGATATTCGTAATTCCTTGCTTATCATTGTTGCCCAGTTGCCTAACTTTGTAGAAATAGTTGCCTAGAATATTGTGAAGTGATTTTAAATAGCAGACAATAGTATCAATGGTAGATGACATTGTAATGTTATAGGCAATTTAGAAACACCGACTTACAAGCATGAACAATAGAAAATTTAGAAGTACTGGTGGGGAAGTTAGGAGAATGTCATACAAAATTAACTAGGACACAAAATGTAGAGAAGTTGCCTATTTTTAGCACTAAAGTTGCCTCTAGTAGAAAGAAAGTTGCTTATGAAGGTGATGTGATGTTATCTACGTCTGTTTTGAAGTTGTTCTATATTACTATTTCGTTGCTTATTATTGGTAATTAGTTACTTTTATTGCAGTGAAGTTGCTTCTGTTTAGCACTAAAGTTGCCTCATCTAGGATTAAAGTTGCATTTTTTTAAACATCAGTACGCATCCATATGGGGTTTAGTTTTGAAGATCTCATCGCGATCTGGGTAGCCAATACTCACGCGCTCAGTATTGTTGTGGGGCAACCCCCCCCCCCCTCCCGAAAAGGAAAGCACATACATCTTGTACCATCCATCCCAACATAGTTTC
>NW_025271734.1:0-1378 GCF_018294505.1 Triticum aestivum | reverse complement strand
CGTACACGGACACGTGAACGGGTACGAGAGGTCCGGGAGAAAAAAAGGCCCATACGCCATGGAAACCGGGTCAAAACTAGCTAATGATGGTCAAGAAACGGTGCCATGGCAGCGAAAACATGTCTCATGGCAGAAAAACGCTGCCACGGCGGCGTTTCAAAACAGTGTACCCCTCCTTCACAAACTGAAGGGCAGGGGTCCCAATGGGGGCTAAAACCCTCGGGTATAGTAGGGAGGAGGGGTCCTTCCTGGTGGGCGTACGGAACACGGTTGGTTTTTCTTAGGAAAAACACCCGTTTTCTCGTACGCCCATCCTTTCCCAACGTTGCCTCGGATGTCCCGTCGTTATGCCATCACGAAGGTGCTGGCCCGGTCCCATGTACGTCTCGTGAGAAATCCTGACCCTACAGCCGAACGTGGCTCGGGAAATAGGAAAGTACCCCGTTACGTACACGTTCCGACCGACGGTAAACAGTCGCAACGGTGTGCCTCGAATGTCGCCTCCGGAAAACCGTTGCCCCCCGGGGGCAACGTCATCGCTGTCCCGGTCCCCTGTACGTCTCAAGTGAAATTCTGACCCAACAGCCGAATGCGGCTCGGGAAACAGGAAAGTAGCCCGTTTCGTGCACGTTAAGACCGTCGGACAACGTTGCACCGACGTCCCGATTAAGTTGCCTTCGGAAAATCGTTGCATTCGTAACTTTATTGCTGCGGGTGTGACACACGCGTGATTTGGCCTTGCAGGACGCCTTCGTGCAAGTGATCCTCCCGTGCTCTGCACGGGCGGAGGCTTGGTTGGTTTGACCGCTTGTTGGCTACTAAGCGCATGAGTAGCTTTGGACCCGTGTCTGCCGGTAGATCCCCCGTTGTATTGCGGCCGACTACCGGCACCGTGTCCCGTCCCTTGTGTGGCTTTGAATCGCTGGATTAACAGTGCTTGCGTGCTAGTACCCGACCTACGGGAAGTGGCGCTTCGGATAATTGTTGCCTCGCGGCGGACGCCCTTTGGGTGTGCCGCTGCGGCCAAATAGCGCTTGCGGCGTTGCCTCGTGGCGCTGGCACGTTACGTGCCCGCTGCTATCAAGGCATCCTCGCTCCCGCTTTTGGTATCGGATGCTGCTGACGATAAAGGGTCGTGGCCCTTTCGGTTGCCTCGACCCGACCCAAAGCTCTCTGAATTGAGAACAACCGGAACAGGAGTTGCCTCTACCTCTCCACAGTTACGTGGTAGGATATGCGACTCTCTGCGCCGATCCTCAAGGAGGATGAGCTATGCCGCTCAAGAGCGACAACCGGCTCGGCTGTTGCCTCTGAGTTTCCACGAAAGTGGAAGCGCAGGACGATGGTCGTGCTGGGCGTCACCAAGGACGTGCTACCT
>NW_025271733.1:0-1378 GCF_018294505.1 Triticum aestivum | reverse complement strand
AAACCCTAGAGATGAGTTCATTTATTGGGATCAGACATGCGTGCCAAGTTCCAGACGAGGGCATCAAGGTTTGATCTGGCAGCGAAGAGGAATCCATACAGTAATAAGTAGGCACACATGGCTGCACGTAGCAGGACCACCCATTGGCGACCTTCCATAATGGACGCGACCAAGACAATCCGCCTCATTACCGCTGCAACAGGTCAACCACCGAGGTCTTATCAGGTCGGTCACAACTTCGGGAACGAAACCTAACAGGTTTGTTCCTCCATTTTTTTTAGGGAACCTTCCTCCGTTCTTTGATCCAACTTCAGGAATGCAAACCAACAGTATAGTCAGTTCTTCATGATGAAGAAGCCATCTCACCAATTGTCTCAACGTCAGGCTTCAAGAAGCCTCATATCAGTGAGAAAATTCCTTATTTGGCCCTTTCTTAAATTTTGCTTCCCTTTCTAACAAATAAACATTTTTCTTCCATGTTTGACACTTAAACTTCATTTTGTTCACTCATAATATAATTATTATTATTCTCTCCCTGTAATTTTTTATGATTATACATATAGTACTCTATTTTGTTTGCTTATTCAACAATGACAAAATATATATCACATTACCTCTGTGTTTCCATGTAAATAATCTGGTAACATACTACACTAGGGGTAAAACAGTCATTTTAGGTCAAACATAACACTGTTATTAGCCAAAACCGGCGCAAGTGTAACATAGGACAAAATAAAGTTTGTGTATCAGAAAGGGAATAAACAAGTTTTTTGGGCCAAAAAGGGAGGTAAATTAAAAAAAAAAAGGCCAAATAAGGAATTCTCTCCATATCAATAGCATAGCCCCAAACTATGTACGGACATGACCCTTTCCACTCCTGCATTTTTTGCATACCTGCAGAGCATCTCATCTTGGCCAATGTTGAGGATGCAGATCGTTAGCGTCAACTTTAACAGCTTGATGACTGCACCTAGATGTCGCTACTGCCATGCCTCTCAGCCGCATGATGGATCCCCGAGGCCGATCTTTTGGTCCTTCAGGTTCATCTTCATGGTCTTTTTTAATGCAAAATTTGGTGCCAAATTCCCACATAATTATATACTCCCTCCGTCCCATAATATAAGAGCGTTTTTGACACTAAACTATGTTCTAAGCATATGTCTTTAGCTATTTTACAATAATGCACAGTTGCACCAAATGATATGTGAAATGCAACGCAAAGTATTGAT
Source organism: Triticum aestivum (assembly GCF_018294505.1). Taxonomy (NCBI): domain Eukaryota; kingdom Viridiplantae; phylum Streptophyta; class Magnoliopsida; order Poales; family Poaceae; genus Triticum; species Triticum aestivum. Next base: position 149 of record NW_025271733.1, on the reverse strand, counting down.
TTATCAAGAAATCACGACCACTCATTTGTTGTTCAGATTCTTGACTCCAGCAACTGGTGTTCTGTGGACACTAGTAGAAAATAGGGCATACGTTCGGCCCAGATAACCCCATTAGTACCGGTTCAGTCACGAACCGAGACTAATGTGAG
>NW_025271732.1:0-1378 GCF_018294505.1 Triticum aestivum | reverse complement strand
AACAAAACCCAAAAATAATGTTCCTATAACTACTAGGATGTGGTGGTAAAACGCTCACAGTAAAGCAAATATCAATGTCTTACAAGTTCTTACCATGCAGCAGGCGGTGATCGGCAACCAGCGGTGTCAAGTAACTCCGAATATTGAGTAAAGCGATTGCCAGGGGAGCGTACGTATACACGGTGTAGAAATATGTGGAGCTGGGTTGGCTATATATGGTAGCAAAAGATTAGCAATAATCAATTCAAAGATGCAATGTTGAATAAACGCTCAACGACGGTACTGTGCTGGTCCTAGGCTAGACCGGACTAGAGACGCGAGCCTAGAACACTAATGAGGTCACGGCGTAGCACAACTAGCATCAATGAAGGATACTAAGTAGCTCTTGACAGCAAGATATAAGTGAAGATCACAACAGCAGTGAAGATAATGAGGTGAAACAACAGCCAGGCAGGATATATCAACAACTTCGTCTCCAACTTTCCTCTGAAAAAGTTTGTGCCGATTTTTTTGTTTTTTTTTCTTCTCTCTTTTTTTTCCTCACACTTTTTTTCTTTCTCTCCTTTTTTTTCTCTGACTTTTTTTTCCTTTTTTTTCTCTCGTTTTTTTCTCTCTTTTTTTCTCCCTCTTTCCAAAACAAACTAGATAAGATGCAGATTGGATCAAGTGAAGATGTGAACGATCTCAACTATTATTATGACAATGAATGGTGGGTACCACGTGGTGGAAATTGATGGATGGGTGGTGGACAGCGGAAGAGATAATGATGCAGCGGTGGCGTGACTAATGTGAACAGAACTCGAAACTCTAAACGAACTAGACACTAAGACCAGCAACTCGACACGGTGATGCAATCGATAATTCAACTATGCAATCAATGAAAAGAAAATTGCAAAGGCTCAGACTGGCTTGGACCAAGGATGAATAGATCTAACTCTTTTTTGTGGCTTTTTCTTGGACAATAGGTAAGAAAATAAATCTAATCTAGGAAAACTGGAAATTCTCACCGAGCAACCTGAAAACTGATACCACTTGATAGAGGCGGGGTGTCCCGATCTTTCGATGAGATGATAACTAACGATTTGGTGGAGACGACTTTGACGATCCGACTACAAACGTGCACGACGTTGCGCCTTAGCAATCGCTAAACCAACTCCGAGAGGTTATTGACCACGCCGGAGCACAATCAACCTGACCACGAAGGTCTATTCCTGCAAGCAATCGAAGAACAAGCAAGAATATGATAAAAGCAATCTGAATATTGCGAGTATATATGAAGTATTGATAAAGGTGGGGATCCGTAAGCGGTCTTGGTTTGGTCGTTTGGACACAAACGAAGTACACGAAGTTGCAATGGCTAACTTTTAACTAAACAAAT
>NW_025271731.1:0-1379 GCF_018294505.1 Triticum aestivum | reverse complement strand
TGCGGCATGCTTTACAGCTTAGAGCCGGGGCTCCAAAAGCGTTTTGAGAGACATGGAGCATATGAGATGTTCGAAGAGCTGAAAATGGTTTTCCAAGCTCATGCCCGGGTCGAGAGATATGAAGTCTCTGACAAATTCTTCAGCTGTAAGATGGAGGAAAATAGTTCTGTCAGTGAGCACATACTCACTATGTCTGGGTTACATAACCGCTTAACTCAGCTGGGAGTTAATCTCCCGGATGATGCGGTCATTGACAGAATCCTCCAGTCGCTTCCACCGAGCTACAAGAGCTTTGTGATGAACTTCAATATGCAGGGGATGGAAAAGACCATTCCTGAAGTATTTGCTATGCTGAAATCAGCAGAGGTAGAGGTCAGAAAGGAACATCAAGTGTTGATGGTCAATAAAACCACTAAGTTCAAGAAAGGCAAGGGTAAGAAGAGCTTCAAGAAGGACGGCAAAGAGGTTGCCGCGCCCGGCAAGCAAGCTGCCAGGAAGAAGCCAAAGAATGGACCCAAGCCCGAGACTGAGTGTTTTTATTGCAAGGAAAGTGGTCACTGGAAGCGGAACTGCCCTAAGTACTTAGCGGACAAGAAGGCCGGCAAAACCAAAGGTATATTTGATATACATGTAATTGATGTGTACCTTACCAGTAATCGTAGTAACTCCTGGGTATTTGATACCGGTGCCGTTGCTCATATTTGTAACACACAACAGGAGCTACGGAATAAACGGAGACTGGCGAAGGACGAGGTGACGATGCGCGTCGGGAATGGTTCCAAGGTCGATGTGATCGCCGTCGGCACGCTACCTCTACATTTACCTACGGGATTAGTTTTGAACCTCAATAATTGTTATTTTGTGCCAAGTTTGAGCATGAACATTGTATCAAGATCTCGTTTAATTCGAGATGGCTACTCATTTAAATCCGAGAATAATGGTTGTTCTATTTATATGAGATATATGTTTTATGGTCATGCTCCGATGGTGAATGGTTTATTCTTTATGAATCTCGAGCGTAATGCTACACATATTCATAGTGTAAGTACCAAAAGATGTAAGATTGATAGTGATAGTCCCACATACTTGTGGCACTGCCGCCTCGGTCACATAGGTGTCAAACGCATGAAGAAGCTCCATGCTGATGGACTTTTAGAGTCTCTTGATTACGAATCATTTGACACGTGCGAACCATGCCTCATGGGTAAAATGACCAAGACTCCATTCTCAGGAACAATGGAGAGAGCAACCAACTTATTGGAAATCATACATACTGATGTGTGCGGTCCAATGAGTGTTGAGGCTCGCGGTGGCTATCGTTATGTTCTCACCCTCACTGATGACTTGAGTAGATATGGGTATGTCTACTTAATGAAACA
>NW_025271730.1:0-1379 GCF_018294505.1 Triticum aestivum | reverse complement strand
CATGTTCTTCCTCGTTCTTGGAGTAGATGAGTATATCATCGAGATAAACTACGACGAATTTATCCAAATACTCCATGAAGATTGAGTTCATTAACCGAGAAAAAGTGGCTGGAGCGTTGGTTAATCCGAAGGACATGACGGTGTACTCGTATTGGCCATAACGAGTAACAAAGGCCGTTTTAGGAATGTCCCCGTTTCTGATTTTGATTTGATGGTAGCCCAACCTCAAATCCATCTTAGAGAAGACTGAGGATCCAGCGAGCTGATCATACAGGTCGTTGATCCTGGGAAGTGGATATTTGTTTTTGATTGTGACCAAATTGACAGGTCGGTAATCTACAACCATCCGGTCCGTACCATCTTTCTTCTTGACGAATAGGACGGGGCAAGCCCACGGAGATGAGCTAGGTCGGATGAAACCCTTTTTCAAGGATTCATCGAGTTGTTTCTTAAGCTCGGCTAGCTCTAGGGGTGCCATTTTGTAAGGTCTTCTAGCAATCAGAACGGTTCCGGGGATGAGGTCTATTACGAACTCAACATCCCTGTCAGGTGGAACACCTGGCAATTCCTCTGGAAAGACATCCGGAAAGTCACGGACTACCGAAACGTCCTCAAGGTCTGGCAAAGGGCTGGCGTTAAGAGAATATAATTGTCGCTTGGCGATTCGAGTCAAAACATTGACTATCTTCCCCGAAGGATGGGTGAGTTGAACGGTCCTAGAGAAGCAATCAATTTTGGCTTGATGAGCTGACATCCAGTCCATACCCAAAATGATATTAATATCTGAAGATTTAAGGGCTATCAAAGATGCGAGGAAAACAAGTCTATCGACTTGGATTTCATTTCCATGGCTTACTCTAGAAGTTTGCCATTTGGATCCCGGAGTTTGAATTACCATGGAGGATGGCAAGTCACAGAATGCAACGTTATGCAAATGAGCATAATTTTCAGATATAAAAGAATGAGAGGCTCCTGTATCGAAAAGAACAGATGCCGGGTGGCAATTAACAAGAAGCGTACCGAGAACGACGTTGGGATCTTCTTGAGCTTCTTCGGCAGAGATACAATTGACCTGGCCACGTGAAGCGGTGACCGGTTTAGCGTGGAATACTTTCCCTGTCGGCTTGCCACGGCCAACAGCTTTAGCAGATTGATTGGGGTTGGTCTGGGGGCACTCCCGCATATAGTGACCAGATTCCCCACACTTGAAACAAGTCACGGAACTGGTACGTGGAGGAGCATTATTGGTTGGACCCCCATAGGGCTTGGCTGGAGCAGACTGTTGAGCGGGGCGAGGCGCCTGGAAGGATGGCCTCGGTGTGAACCTGGGTGGCAGGGCGGTGTTGGGTACCCACACGCGGCGCTTCTGAGGACCAGCA
>NW_025271729.1:0-1379 GCF_018294505.1 Triticum aestivum | reverse complement strand
AATTAACTAGGCCACGTCAGCTCGCCGGAGTTCTGGCCGGCGGCGACCATTAGCGCGGCGGCGAGAGTGGTTTTGGTCGTTTTGGTCACCAAATGGACCGCGGAGGCCACCGGAGTGGAGCTGAGGACAACCCGCAGCTCTTGGCGGAGTCCGTTGGGGTCGGGGTGGCCGGAGTCGACGGCGATGAGCTCGGCTGCGGCGGCCGGAGTTCGGGTGCGGTCGGGATCAGTGTTGCAGGGGGTTTGGAGAGGCGTAGGTGCGTTCTACGTGCTCCTGGTGATGTGTGGAGCACGATGGTGTGCTCGGTTGGGCGCTACGGCGACCGTGGCCACGACGGCGACATCGCCGGCGGCGTGGAGCTCTCGGTCGAGGTGGAGCTAGGGCCTAGAGGTCGGGAGAGACCAGGGAAGAAGGGGGAAACGCTCCGGGGGCTCACCGCGGTTGCAGTGGGCGTCGAAGCGGGCTCAGGGACGTGCCGGAGACAACGAATTTGACGGCGACGGTGGTCGGAGTCCGAAGAGGGGAACGGCGACGTGGCGGCGATGCAGGGCTTCCGGAGAGCTGTGGAGCGGTGGGGAGGAAGAGGGAGTTGTGGCGGAGCTTCTGAGCTTGTCGGGGGAGCGAGGGGTGGTCGGAGACGACTGCTACGGCGAACGGTGGCGACGGTGGTGTTCGGCCGTGTGAGAGAGCGAGCGAGGGAGAGGAAGGAGAGAGCCGGGGAGAGTGAGAGAGAGCAGGGGGGATCGGGACGGGCTGCGGGCGTCGTCCACGCGGCCAGGAGGGCGTCGGCAAGCAGGAGGTGGCCGCGCGGCCGCGCGCGCGCGAGCACGCAGCAGCTTCGGGGCGTGGGGAGGAAGACCACGGGGAGCTACAGTGCTGGGCTGGGTCGGTTGCTGGCTGGGCCGGCCGGCTGGCTGGGCCGCACAGGTAAGTCTTCCCCTTTCTTTTCTGTTTTCTGTTTTTATTTAATATATCTGCAACTTTGTTGAATTAAATAAAATACCTAGGCAACTCCAAAAATCACCAAACTACTCCTGGCTCATAGTTGGATTATTTCCAACATGAAACATTTTAGTTTGGAGATATTTGAGCATTTAAATATTTTATATTATTTTAAATGCCCAAATTCAAATAGTTATGATTTAATTCAAAACCCTAGGATGGCCTAGGAAAATGTGCACCACTTTTGGCAGAGGTTCTGAACCAAGACAAAAATGATGGGCATTTTAGAAGGGCATTTCAGGTTCATTGAAAATTATTTTAGTAAGCCCTAGTTGGTTTCAGAGGGGACTGGGGGTTCTGTCATCCCCATTTCAAGTTTCTGATGAAAGAGTAAACATGATGCAACACTCTAATGCATGACTAGCTAGGGTGTGACA
>NW_025271728.1:0-1379 GCF_018294505.1 Triticum aestivum | reverse complement strand
TACAATTCTAGCATGAATAATAAACATTTATCATGAAATAAGGAAATAAATAATAACTTTATTATTGCCTCTAGGGAATATTTCCTTCAACTATCTCAGGGGATCATCGAGAACTTTTAAGGACTCATGAGAAGTTACACTTTGAAAAGCTCAACCTTGAGCAAGAGCATGAGTTCTTAAAGGCAATCAATGATGATCTTCGCAAGAAAATTTCTTCTTACATTGCCAAGCGTTTACTCTTAACTACTTACATGCCTCAAGTCAAGTCTAGTAACAAAAACAAGAAGGATTCTTCCTCTAGTAGTAACAATCATCATGTTAAATCCAATATTGTTGCTTCTAGTAGTTCTCTTGATTCCACTAATGATTCTCTTAGCCAAGTTACACTTGATCAAGAAAATAGCTTATTGAAGGGAATCATAGAGAAAGGTGTTTACAAGAGCCTTGCCGGGAGTAAGCAATTCGAGGAAATTGTACGCAAGCAAGGAAGGCACCGGAAGAACCAAGGTGTTGCTTTTGAACGAAAGTTCAATGCCAATGGAGTTGAGTGGGAAGAAGATCAATACCCCAAGACGAAGTTTGCTCCTCAACAAGAGAAGTATGATCCTACTTCCTTCAAAGGGACACAAGCTCAAGATGATCTTCCACCACAAGACTACAAGCAAAAAGGCAAGGATGAGCTTCAAGAGGAGATTGATGCATTTGAAGAAGCTCCCAAGGCCTTGGTCAAGTGGATTCCTAAGACTACGTCAAGCTCTGCTTCATCAAGTATAACTACAACTCCAAGGATTCCCATCAACATGGTGTGGCTCCCGAAGAAGAAGAACTGGAGAGTTATTGAGGGTGACTCCGCCAACATTCTTCACTCATATCATTTTGGCAAGGACAAGTGCAATCAACTTTCACATCTTGCACTAGTTCAAGGAGTCACAAACCCTCTTGCTGGTAAGACAAGGGACAAGGTAACCTAATGCATTCATAGACATCATCTTGTGTGTGTGCATCACTCTATGTCTATGGATATCCTTGTTTGTTCCTTGTGGGACTAACCCGTGTAGGTATTGAAAGTGCAACTCACTCCAAAGGATTGCTCCAAATGATCTACATCAACATTGAGCATCCACATCTTCAACACCTACATGAAGTCATCATCGACAAAACCCAAGGTTAGTTCATCCCTCTATAGGGGGGATCTCACATCTAGGGGGAGCTTTACTCTAAGAATTGAGCTAAAGCAAGTCTAATGGTGTGAACACATTAATGCATTATGTAAAAGTGGTAACCCCACTTGAGCTTAAACAATGAGTATGACCTATGATCAAATGTTCTCATTGGACTCCTAAGTCAATATACTCATATATAGATGACCTAGTCATCGC
>NW_025271727.1:0-1379 GCF_018294505.1 Triticum aestivum | reverse complement strand
TCATCATGTTTTAGTTGTCATACAATCACCAAACACAAATCAGCATACATAACAAGTGATGTTCTCACAGCAAAATACTAAACAACATGTTCATCAGGTTTCAGTTGTCATAGCAAACACAATTTCACATAGTAGATAAAACAACGTCTTCTGACAGGCAAATACGACAAAAGCAATGTAATCATCATCCGCAGCAGCAGCGTCAACATCTTCGCCATGTGTATCAGTCTGAATCGTAATTCCCCACGGTGTCATCTTCTTCTTCGTCCTCAACGTCCTCGAACGTTGGCTTCTTCTTGATCAACTCTTGTATGTCCACAACACGACAGGCAATCTTTTCACCGGCGTCATTGACGTGATGGTTCTCAAAGATATTAGGAACATCTGTGTTATCTTGTACATCAGGAGCAGTGTAAGCATCATCTTGTTGTGCAACTTCATTAAACGAATTCCTCTGCTCAAACCTTTGCAATACTCTCCAGTCATCGCTACGTGCAAATGTGTCTTCCAAGAAAAATATCTGTGTTGCTTGATTTGCCAAAATAAAAGGCTCGTTGGTCTGGTACGCCGCCTTGACATTGATGGATTTGAAATAATCATCAGCTCTGGGTTTTGCGATCCTAGAAAACAGGTTATACCAACGACAACACAACAGAACCACACACCAATGATCCTCAAAACTAGAGATATACTGCAACTGAACAATGTCTGTTATGTTAGCATACATTTCAGTTGTCTCTTTGTCATACGTATCCGTGCTCATGATGGCACTGTTTTGTGTCTTCCTTCCTTCATCTCGTGCAAGGGTGTTGTAGCGCACATCTCCAACAATGCAAGATTCATAATGTCTTACCCGAGTATCAGGACCCATTGCTAGTGAGTAAAGGGCATCATCAACTGCCTGCCCATCCTCCCGCATCTTCTTAACCTATGGTTAGAAAATAGACAAGCTGATCATCTTATGTACTCAATATATTAAAAAAACTGACAGTGCACTTCAAAAGCTTACATGGTTCTTGAACCATTTCACAAATCCTGCCATAACCAGTTTGTCAATGTTTCTTGGATTTTGCGGCAGTAACTCCTCTTTGTAGATGCTGCACAACATAGTGATCGCGTCAAACATCTAAATATATAAGAATGTGCTGCAAGTTTAGTAGATTACGATGTATAAGCTGCAGTATTGCACTTACTTGATATAAGGTAGTATCTCAGGACAGTTATTCAACACATACCAAACCATTTTGTCCAAATCTTTAGGTTTGTCCTCTTGTCGACTCTTCCCTGTAACTCGAACAGAATAATCGAAAACATTGAGCCCGGGATTGTCTTCACCCACCTCTTTGCTAAGTTGATCAGCTGTTTCAATGTATTTTGAG
>NW_025271726.1:0-1379 GCF_018294505.1 Triticum aestivum | reverse complement strand
TAATCATAAAATGCGGCAATCGCTAACATGATTCGGACGGACTTAAGCATCGCTACGGGTGAGAAGGTCTCATCGTAGTCAATCCCTTGAACTTGCCGAAAACCTTTTGCGACAAGTCGAGCTTTGTAGACAGTAACATTACCATCAGTGTCAGTCTTCTTCTTAAAGATCCATTTATTCTCAATTGCTTGCCGATCATCGGGCAAGTCAACCAAAGTCCATACTTTGTTCTCATACATGGATCCCATCTCAGATTTCATGGCTTCAAGCCACTTTGCGGAATCTGGGCTCACCATCGCTTCTTCATAGTTCGTAGGTTCATCATGATCTAGTAGCATGACTTCCAGAACAGGATTACCGTACCACTCTGGCGCGGATCTTACTCTGGTTGATCTACGAAGTTCAGTAGTATCTTGATCTGAAGTTTCATGATCATTATCATTGGCTTCCTCACTAACTGGTGTAGGTGTTACTGAAACAGTTTTCTGTGATGAACTACTTTCCAGTAAGGGAGCAGGTACAGTTACCTCGTCAAGTTCCACTTTCCTCCCACTCACTTCTTTCGAGAGAAACTCCTTCTCTAGAAATGATCCATTCTTAGCAACGAATGTCTTGCCTTCGGATCTGTGATAGAAGGTGTACCCAACAGTTTCCTTTGGGTATCCTATGAAGACACATTTCTCCGATTTGGGTTCGAGCTTATCAGGTTGAAGCTTTTTCACATAAGCATCACAGCCCCAAACTTTAAGAAATGACAACTTTGGTTTCTTGCCAAACCACAGTTCATAAGGCGTCGTCTCAACGGATTTTGATGGTGCCCTATTTAACGTGAATGCGGCCGTCTCTAAAGCATAACCCCAAAATGATAGTGGTAAATCTGTAAGAGACATCATAGATCGCACCATATCTAGTAAAGTACGATTACGACGTTCGGACACACCATTGCGCTGTGGTGTTCCGGGTGGCGTGAGTTGTGAAACTATTCCATAGTTTTTCAAATGTACACCAAACTCGTAACTCAAATATTCTCCTCCACGATCAGATCGTAGAAACTTTATTTTCTTGTTACGATGATTTTCAACTTCACTCTGAAATTCTTTGAACTTTTCAAATGTTTCAGACTTATGCTTCATTAAGTAGATATATCCATATCTGCTCAAATCATCTGTGAAGGTGAGAAAATAACGATATCCGCCTCGAGCCTCAATATTCATCGGACCACATACATCGGTATGTATGATTTCCAACAAATCTGTTGCTCTCTCCATAGTACCGGAGAACGGTGTTTTAGTCATCTTGCCCATGAGGCACGGTTCGCAAGTACCAAGTGATTCATAATCAAGTGGTTCCAAAAGTCCATCAGTATGGAGTTTCTTCAT
>NW_025271725.1:0-1379 GCF_018294505.1 Triticum aestivum | reverse complement strand
GCGTGTCGACGCGCCCGCGCCCGAGCGCCACCTCCTGCTTCCACCTCCTGCTGCCTCCTCCTCCCCTGGTTCCTCCCGCGACGCCACGCAGCCCCGACCCCTCTCACTTCTCCCTGCTCTCTCCCTCTCACTCCCCTGCTCTTTCCCCTCATGGCCGAAGCCGCCATGGCCACTCCGCTGAGAAACACCGCGGCCAGCTACCCCCTCGCTCCCACTATGCATCCCTGAGCTCCGCCCTGACCCCGTGGAGCTACACACGCGACGCACGCGACCAGAGGAGGCCGCAGTCGACCGGAGCGTCGTCGTCTTCATCTCCGGTGCCCGGAGATCGCCGTCGTCAATTCGTCGTTGCAGAGGCTTCCCCGAGCCCACCGAGCTTCTCTCCCGACCCCTCGTGAGCCCCTGTCCATTTCCCCTCTCTCCCCGTGCCCGACCGTGCCTTCTAACCACCCCGGCTGTCGGAGCCGACAGTTCCTCGCCGCCGGCGATGTCGCAGACGATGCTAGAGTCACCGTAGCCAACTCCCGAGCACGGCAACGTGCTCAGCACCCTTCCAGGAGCCGAGCGCGCCCACCCGTGCAACCTGCCGTGCCCTCTAGCCCTTCCAGCCGCAACCACCGAGCTCCGGCCGCCGCCTCGCTCGCCGCCGACACCGATTCCGGCCGCCCCGAGTGCAACTGACTCCACCAGGAGCTTCAGCTCGTCTCCAGCTCCTCCTAGATGCCCTCCGCGGCCCATTTGGTCGCCGGAGTGGCCAAAACCACTCTCGCCGCCGCGCTAATGGTCGCCGCCGGCGAAACTCCGGCAGGAGCCGACGTGGCCAGTCATTAGGGCCTAACTACCCCCGTTAACCACCCCCCTAGGCCACTGACAGTGGGCCCCAGGGCTTAGTCAGAGCTAACCAGCCCGGGTCAACGCGGGATTAGTCCCTGTGTCACTGACCAGTGGACCCCACTGGTCAGGTTTGACCCGGGGCAGCCCTGTTGACCTGCTGACGTCATGATGATGTCAGGCTGACGCAATAAACCATTTTCTGGATTTATTATAATTCAGGAAATTCCAGAAAATTGTAAAAACTTCTAAAATTCATAGAAAATTAACCGTAACTCCAAATTAAATAATTTATATATGAAAAATTATCAGAAAAATTCAAGGAATCCATCTGTACCATTTTCATGCATGTTAGAACAACTTATCACTACTGTTTAGGACAAATGAGGTGAATGACATTTAAATAACCACATATGGAGTTTGAATTTGAATCTTGGATTCAAACCAACTTCATTTAATCTGTTGCTAGTTGCATTAGCTCAAAACACATTCATTTTGCCATGTCATGATCATGCATCATATTGTGCATTGCATTGATCGTGTCTTTT
>NW_025271724.1:0-1379 GCF_018294505.1 Triticum aestivum | reverse complement strand
ACCAAAACCTCCATGATCAAGTCGACCACCGCTGGGACTTCAACTTCAGTCGGATCTGTGGCACTCTTGGGCTGCGGAGTTTCTTCGGTGAAAGGATCTTCTTTGACTGACGGAGTATGTATATGCTCCAAGAACACACCACTCGGAATGGCTTCTCTCTTGGAACCTATCTTTGCTAGATCATCAGCTGCTTGATTTTTCAGTCGGGGTATATGATGGAGCTCCAACCCCTCGAACTTTTTCTCCAGCTTCCTCACTGCACTGCAGTATCCAGTCATGGCTGGGCTTCTCACGTCCCACTCTTTCATCACCTGATTGACCACTAAATCTGAGTCGCCATAGACCATTAGGCGACGGACGCCGAGTGAAATGGCCATGCGCAACCCATATAGGAGGGCCTCATATTCTGCCTCATTGTTGGAGGAATCAAAGTGAATCTGGAGCACATATCTAAGCTTATCTCCTCTGGGGGAAACCAGGACAACCCCAGCACCGGAACCATTCAACATCTTAGAACCATCGAAAAACATGGTCCAATGCTCCGAGTGAACTTCAGTCGGCTGCTGCTGTTCGATCCACTCGGCGAGGAAATCTGCTATTGCCTGGGACTTAATGGCTTTCTTTGCCTCAAACTTGATATCAAGGGGAAGAAGTTCAATCGCCCATTTGGCCACTCGACCAGTTGCATCTCTGTTGTGCAAAATCTCTGATAGTGGAGCGTCGCTGACGACTGTGATTGAATGGTCAGAGAAATAATGAGCAACCTTCTTTGTGGTCATGTATATTCCATACACAAGCTTCTGATAATGAGGATATCTCTGCTTGGATGGAGTCAAGACTTCAGACAAATAATACACTGGGCGCTGAACTTTGAGAGCTTTTCCTTCTTCTTCCCGCTCGACCATTAGCACAGTACTGACAACTTGTCCTGTGGCTGCGATGTAGAGCAACAGAGGCTCTTTGCTGATTGGAGCAGCAAGCACCGGCTGGGTGGAGAGCAGAGCTTTTAGCTCGGCAAACGCTGCATCAGCTTCTGGAGTCCACTCGAACTTGTCAGCCTTCTTCATCAGTCGGTAAAGAGGCAATGCCTTTTCACCGAGTCGTGAGATGAATCGACTTAATGCGGCCAAGCATCCAGTAAGCTTCTGGACATCGTGCACTCGCACAGGGCGTTTCATTCGGAGAATAGTGCCAATCTTTTCTGGGTTGGCGTCGATTCCCCGTTCGGAAACGAGAAAACCGAGTAACTTGCCACCAGGAACTCCAAATGTGCACTTTGATGGATTGAGCTTGATATCATACCTTCTGAGGTTGGCAAATGTTTCGGCGAGGTCAGCGAGCAGGTCGGAACCTTTTCGTGACTTGACAACAATATCATC
>NW_025271723.1:0-1379 GCF_018294505.1 Triticum aestivum | reverse complement strand
CAAGAAAAGATACTCGGTCGGTGCAAAAGGTGCACTTCCCAAGGTTACCAAACAAACGTGCATCACGTAGAGCAATAAAAACAGCACGTAAATGTTCCAAATGTTCTTCCAAAGATCTGCTATAAATCAATATGTCATCAAAGTAAACTACCACAAATCGTCCAATGAAAGCACGTAAAACTTCGTTCATTAATCTCATGAAAGTACTAGGTGCATTAGTTAACCCAAAAGGCATGACTAACCACTCATATAATCCAAACTTAGTTTTAAATGCTGTTTTCCATTCATCTCCCAATTTCATACGAATTTGATGGTAGCCACTACGCAAATCAACTTTGGAGAATATTGTAGAGCCACTCAATTCATCAAGCATATCATCTAGCCTAGGAATAGGATGACGATGACGAATAGTAATATTATTAATGCCTCTACAATCAACACACATACGTGATGTACCATCCTTTTTCGGCACTAGAATAATAGGAACAACACAAGGACTAAGGGATTCGCGTATATAACCTTTGTCGAGAAGCTCTTGTACTTGACGCATAATCTCCTTCGTCTCCTCTGGATTGGTACGGTATGGTGCACGGTTTGGCAGTGAAGCACCGGGAATTAAGTCAATCTGATGCTCAATCCCTCGAATAGGCGGTAATCCCGGTGGCACGTCTTGTGGAAAGACGTCAGCGAACTCCTGCAAAATGTTAGTGACAGCAGGAGGCAAAGAGGAAGGCACGTCCTCGAATGAAAATAATGCCTCCTTGCACACAAAAGCATAGCAAACAGATTTGCTGAAATGTAGCTCATCAATATCAGATTTGGTGGCAAATAAACATGCACTTTTCAATTTAATTTCAGAAGCAACACTAGATGGTTTATTATTAGGCTTCAGTTGTTGCTCAAATTCTTTTGCCACAATCTGATTTTCACTCTTATTCTTCTCCTGTTTTGCTTTATTAGCTCTATTAATATCATCTTTCAAAATGGAATCAGGAGTCATAGGAAGCAAAGTAATATTTTTATCCTTATGAACAAGAGTATAGTGATTGTTTCTACCATGGTGTACAGAATTTTTATCAAATTGCCATGGTCTACCAAGTAATAAGGAACATGCTTGCATAGGTACCACATCACAATCAACATAATCAGCATATGTAGAGATACTAAAATGCACACGAACAGTACGTGTTACCTTAACCTTGCCGCTGTTGTTGAACCATTGGATGTAGTAAGGATGTGGATGTGGTCTTGTGGTGAGAGAAAGCTTCTCCACCATCTCCATGCTAGCCAAGTTGTTGCAACTACCTCCGTCTATGATGACGCGCACAGAACGTTCCTTCACAACTCCCTTGGTATGGAACAAATTGTGCCTCTGATTT
>NW_025271722.1:0-1379 GCF_018294505.1 Triticum aestivum | reverse complement strand
GAGAGTGCATCTACATACCCTTGTAGATCGCTAAGCGGAAGCGTTCAAGTGAACGGGGTTGATGGAGTCGTACTCGTCGTGATTCAGATCACCGATGATCCTAGTGCCGAACGGACGGCACCTCCGCGTTCAACACACGTACAGCTCGACGATGTCTCCCACGCCTTGATCCAGCAAGGAGAGAGGGAGAGGTTGAGGAAGACTCCATCCAGCAGCAGCACAACGGCGTGGTGGTGATGGAGGAGCGTGGCAATCCTGCAGGGCTTCGCCAAGCACCTACGGGAGAGGAGGAGGTGTCACGGGAGGGAGGGAGGCGCCAAGGGCTCAGGTATGGATGCCCTCCCTCCCCTCCACTATATATAGGGGCAGGGGAGAGGGGGAGGCGCAGCCTTGCCCCCTCCTCCAAGGAAGGGGTGCGGCTAAGAGGGGGGGAGGAGTCCATCCTCCCCAAGGCACCTCGGAGGTGCCTTCCCCCTTTAGGACTCTCCCCTTTTTCCTATATCTTGGCGCATGGGCCTCTAGGAGCTGGTGCCCTTGGCCCATGTAGGCCAAGGCGCACCCCCTACAGCCCATGTGGCCCCCCGGGGCAGGTGGCCCCACCCGGTGGGCCCCCGGGACCCTTCCGGTGGTCCCGGTACAATACCGATGACCCCGAAACTTGTCCCGATGGCCGAAACAGGACGTCCTATATATAAATCTTTACCTCCGGACCATTCCGGAACTCCTCGTGACGTCCGGGATCTCATCCGGGACTCCGAACAACATTCGGTAACCACATACAAGCTTCCTTTATAACCCTAGCGTCATTGAACCTTAAGTGTGTAAACCCTACGGGTTCGGGAGACATGCAGACATGACCGAGATGTTCTCCGGTCAATAACCAACAGCGGGATCTGGATACCCATGTTGGCTCCCACATGTTGCACGATGATCTCATCGGATGAACCACGATGTCAAGGACTCAATCGATCCCGTATACAATTCCCTTTGTCTAGCGGTATGGTACTTGCCCGAGATTCGATCGTCGGTATACCGATACCTTGTTCAATCTCGTTACCGGCAAGTCTCTTTACTCGTTCCGTAACACATCATCCCGTGATCAACCCCTTGGTCACATTGTGCACATTATGATGATGTCCTACCGAGTGGGCCCAGAGATACCTCTCCGTTTACACGGAGTGACAAATCCCAATCTCGATTCGTGCCAACCCAACAGACACTTTCAGAGATACCCGTAGTGTACCTTTATAGCCACCCAGTTACGTTGTGACGTTTGGCACACCCAAAGC
The DNA here is from genome assembly GCF_018294505.1 of Triticum aestivum. Taxonomy (NCBI): domain Eukaryota; kingdom Viridiplantae; phylum Streptophyta; class Magnoliopsida; order Poales; family Poaceae; genus Triticum; species Triticum aestivum. The sequence goes on along the minus strand of NW_025271722.1, from coordinate 90 downwards.
ACTCCTACGGTATCCGGGAGTTGCACAATCTCATGGTCTAAGGAAATGATACTTGACATTAGAAAAGCTTTAGCATACGAACTACATGAT
>NW_025271721.1:0-1379 GCF_018294505.1 Triticum aestivum | reverse complement strand
CATTAAGACAACGCGATTCAAACTGCTGTGTGCTACGGTAGTTGAACCCATTTCCTCTGCATGACCTGTCATTGCCACAGTAACTAGATGAAACCCACTAGCATGTGTAGGAGTTGTTTGAGCCATATGTATGTGTTGTTCCTACCTTGCTATGCCTGCTATGCTTAGAGTCGTGTCAGGTCTGGTTCATCTGGGTGATGGGCTAGAGTGAAATGATTATGTCGGTAATGAGAGTGGTGTGGTGAACACGATTTGGTAAAGGTATCGATGAGAGGCCATGTAGGAGTACATGGTGGGTTGTTTCATTGAAGCCGACCTTAAGCACTGAGATCTGTATGTGTGATTTAAGAATCAGCTACTACCATGCATTGGGCCCGAAACCAATGGACCCTCTCGGCTTCTTATTCACCCTAGTTCTCCGTCCAGGAGTTGCAAGTAGTTTCTGGTGTTTGTAGCCTACTGGAGGCCGTGGACAGCGCTGACCGTAGGGGTGGGCTGTGATGCGGTTGGTACGTGGCCGGGTGTACCGAATACCCGTTAGGTATCTCGGGAACCCTGTTCACATCGTTCGGGGCCGTATGGGAAACCTCGGCCGGACTCCCTGCGGATGGAACCTGAATAGGCGATAAACCTGGACTGGAGGCTTAGGTGATTAGGTAGGTCGTGGCCGACACCCACGTTGGGCTTCCGCTTGAAGGTTGCCGAGTACATGTCGTGTAAACGACGGTAAGTGGTGAGAGCGTGTATGAAGAAGTACACCCCTGCAGGGTTAACATGATCTATTCGAATAGCCGCGTCCGCGGTAAAGGACTACTTGGTTGCTTATACAGTTCATAGACAAGTAAATGGAAACTACTAAAAGCCTCAAGATAAGTGTGAGTGCCGAGGATGGCTCTTCCGTAGGAAGACGGAGGCGGATCCTCGGTAGTGTATTGAATTGGTGAGTAGTGGACTCGTGTGCGCAAAATCATTTCAGTTGGAGTATCGTAGGATAGCCTAGCCAAGAGTCAAAGCTGGCTTGCTGCAATAACTCCACCAACCCTTCTTGATACTATGCATGTATGTAGGATCTGATGTAAGTCTTGCTGAGTACCTTTGTACTCATGTTGCTATAATCTACATTTTTACAGAAGACGCTGCAACCCCTTCTGATGGGTTCTATGTAGACGTTGACATCAACGAGTAGGCTAAAGACCCAGGTGGTGACCCTGAACTTGTGAAGGACCTTGTAGTATAGCTAGGCTTCCCAAGCCTCTTTTATTTTACTAGTTGTCTGTACTCAGACAAGCTACTTCCGCTGCTGGTTTGTATGACTGTATGACTTGTATGTTGGGTCGTGAGACCCGTACCTTTGTGTATGTTATGTATGGCTCACTGAG
>NW_025271720.1:0-1379 GCF_018294505.1 Triticum aestivum | reverse complement strand
ACGGTGGCCTGCGGGGACCGCGAGGTGGGGTGATGCCTCCTACATCACGCCAAACCATCACGTCTGGCAGAGCAGATCTCACAGGATAGAGATCGCGCATATCTGAGAATCCAGCTTGCACTGCCGGTGCGAACCGAGTCAAAGTGGCCCAGTGATCAGCACGGGTATTGAAGAGCTCTAACCTTAAGGCCCGATTTTCACGGTCCTTATCCTCGAGCATCTCAGCAGTGGTGCGAGTCCGTGAATCCTCCTGAGTGGAGTCAGCATAGATAGCCTGGAGATACCCTTGTGCTCCCGGAAGTGATCCTGGCATATACCGGAAATCAGAATCCCGAAATAACCCAGATCTGACTCGCATAATGGTCATCATAGAGTAGGCGGCATCCTGCACAGCCATCTCAATAGTAACCCCGAGTCCATAGGAGCAGTGAAGAGGCTCGGTGGATCCAGGATAAGATGGAAATATCCTGACAGTGCAGAGATACTGGCTTTGATTAAAATCTCGGAATTGCTCTTTGACCGTGTACTCGGGATACCAGCGATATCCAGCCTCAGTCATTACCCTGACCAACTTGGCAGTATGGCCGGGTACATCTAGGCATCGAGTCAGGCGAACCACTTGATTAAGGTCGCGAGTGGCCATCTGAAAGCATAATCATAATGCAAAGGCATTAGAATTTCTAGCAAAATTTCGGCAGCATAACAGCTGTAAATGCTCAAAAAGGATTTTGAGACATTTGACAAAGGATTTCGTACATACTCAACATCATCATATCAAAGTTCTGGAACCATCTAACAACATAATGTGGTAGTAGAACTGAACTAGGCTTGTATCCATCAAACTTATAAGGTACTACTGATTAGTAACATGTGAACCTGATCGAGAGAACAGATCCTAATTCCTTAACCCCCGGTGGAAGAATAGACTGACTCAGATCAGAATGTCATTAGATAAAGGAGTAAAAGAGCCTTACGTTCCAACCCACAAACAATTCCCCTACATATAACTAAAGAATTTCTAGACTCAACATCGACCAGTTTGGCTTGGAGAACCTACAGGCAGTCCGGCTCTGATGCCAACGCTGTCAGGACCCCGACTCGATGTCACATCGATCTAGCTGGTAACACCTCATATCACTTTGCGGCCTCACGCACGGTATCCCCACGGGTGTCGTCTTACCTTTTCCCGGGACCGTTTGCGCCTTTTGGCTCACGTATATGATAGTGTCGCTAGCATCCATATGATAAAGAGCCCGGGCTGACATGACTAGTCGTAAACCCAAAGTGGCACAGACTTACAGGGACAGGCATCCATGACCCAGCTTCGAACGTGTCGGTCATCAGCAAGTGGGTCCGGGCTGTAGCACTGGGCTAGCAGG
>NW_025271719.1:0-1379 GCF_018294505.1 Triticum aestivum | reverse complement strand
TTATCCTGGATCCACCGAGCCTCTTCACTGCTCCTATGGACTCGGGGTTACTATTGAGATGGCTGTGCAGGACGCCGCCTACTCTATGATGACCATTATGCGAGTCAGATCTGGTTTATTTCGGGACTCTGATTTCCGGTATATGCCAGGATCACTTCCGGGAGCACAAGGATATCTCCAGGCTATCTATGCTGACCCCACTCAGGAGGATTCACGGACTCGCACCACTGCTGAGATGCTCGAGGATAAGGACCGTGAAAATCGGGCCTTAAGGTTAGAGCTCTTCAATACCCGTGCTGACCACTGGGCCACTTTGACTCGGTTCGCACCGGCGGTGCAAGCTGGATATTCAGATATGCGCGATCTCTATCCTGTGAGATCTGCTCTGCCGGACGTAATGGTTTGGCGTGATGTAGGAGGCATCACCCCACCTCGCGGCCCCCGCAGGCCACCGTTTGTTGGTCCAAGGCCTCATCCTAGCCCCTATGGTCCACAAGCTCCGCGAGATCGTCTGTTTCGGATGATCATGTTGAACTTCCAGGCTATGGAGGCGACTTCTACGAGGACTACTACGGATCGGTCTGAGTTAGTGGTAGTATCACTAGTTCGCACTAGCCGTGTCGTCTATCGTCCTGCGTGACTCGTGGGATATGACCTAGTTTGTACTCTTTCCGGAGGTGTAGAAAAATAATGTATAGGAGCTTGGGATGCCTTCGATGAGATGTAATCCTCTTTTCACCGTAATAGTACTTGTTTGGTCTTGTACTAAACCCTGTATGGTGTGTATGACGATGGAATAAAAGAAGCAGTTTCTGTATCTACCATGTCATACGGATGATCATCTTGCATTCCGAGTTATTCCTTACATTATGTATCCTATGTCGGAATTTTACCATCCTGACTAAATCATTGTCTTGTTTACCTAGGATGGTCAACACGCGCGCTAACCCTGCTTTCCAAGAGCAGGCCGAAGGCAGTGAAGCCAGGGATGCAAATCTGCCTCATCCTCCTTCACTAGCCGAGGTTATGATGGAAGCTGAGAGAAACAAGCGGGAGACAAACCGTTTGTTGGAGCGTATTGAACAGAATACAGCACACCATCAGAGGGCTAACGTGGTGTCACTCAGTGATTTTATCAAATTGCATCCACCCACGTTCCACCACTCCGTCGAGCCTCTCGACGCTGATGACTGGCTTCGCAGTATCTCTCACAAACTGCGTTCCGCGCTGGTAGCGGAGGCTGACAAGGTCACCTTTGCTGCATATCATCTTGAAGGCCCCGCCAGTCTATGGTGGGAGAATTATGGAGCTATGCGCCCAGCGGGCCATGTCACTACTTGGGCTGAGTTCAGCGAGGCTTTCCGTGAACATCACATTCC
>NW_025271718.1:0-1379 GCF_018294505.1 Triticum aestivum | reverse complement strand
GAATCTCCACAGCGCCACGCCGCCAAGATACGCCGCCATCAATGTATAAGATGAAGTACCACTCCACCAAAGAAATCGTCCGTTGTTCCCTGAGCCCGTGTGTACCTCCATGAATGATGCCCCCAAGGAGGAAACGACACCAGGGCGCCGCCATCATCCGATCAACTGATCTAGGGTTTCCCCCGGAGGTAACAGAGAGTGACCTTGAACTTCTCCACGGCGATGCCTTCAAGAAGGGAACGACACAGACAGTGCCACCACCGCTGGCCTTTGTAGTAGTCAAAAGAAAGTTTTCACTCAGATCAGTTCGAAGAAACTTCATCTCTCGTGCACGGGCCGCCGCGTCCTGCGACGTCCCCGGGAGCGGGATCCCAAGATCCGCCGCCACCGACGCCGCCACAAGGACCCACCACCCGACCGTCATCCCTGAAGGGGACGACACCACCACCGTGCTCGGATCCGGCATCAAGCCAACGCCTTCGGCCGTCCCCAATCAGATCGGCGAAGGAGGATAGCCGACGCGAGCGCCCACCACCGCTTAGGACCGCCGGACGGCGCCCGAGCCCGACCACCCGAAGGAGAACCGATCTGGGGCGGGAAACCCCAGATCCGCCGCCGCCAGCCCCCGCAGCGACGCCGGGATCCCATCGGGCCGCCGCCCGAGCGCGCCAACTCCGCCTCCATGCTGTACGCCCAGGAACGCCGATGCATCTCAGCCAGAGGATCCCCTCGTGAAGAAAGGAGGAAGGCCCGCCGTCCACCGGGCAAGCTTCGCTCGCCGGCCTCCTTCAGTGGCGGCGGGGAAGAAGGGGAGGAGGGAGGTCGAGGGCGGCGGTGGTTGGGGCGCCCGAGTCGCCCCCCTTGAGGCGACGCGAGCGAGCGACTTCTCCCCAAATCTGACTACTGTCTAACTGCATATAAAACTGGGCTGCACTATACATAGTAATTACTGTCGTGTCAACCGCAAGAAATCTGAATTAGCAGGGCAGGTACAAGCACTGTCGTGTCGTGTCTCTCCTAGCCACGCACTGCGCTGCGGTGAAAGAAGCTCTCTTTGCTCTGTAGAACGCTAAAAAGAATCACGTCTTAATCTTTCTTGTTTCACTTTTTTAGAATTAATCATTTTTTGTATTCTCTTCCAGCTGATTGTATGGTTTAGAGACGTGCGTACACATGCACGCACTAATCCTTTCTTTGCAAAAGAACACAGGGCCTTTAGATGAGCTGTGATTTAGCTAGCCAGTCAAAAAAGCAACCGATCCCATTCCACGTTGATTTTGAGATGGATTCATGGGTTCATATAGTAAAAATCTTGAACTGAAAGCGCTAGCTCCTGAAAGTGTCATGAACATGCAATGTCAGTGAGTCAGTCACCCAGG
>NW_025271717.1:0-1379 GCF_018294505.1 Triticum aestivum | reverse complement strand
GTGACAAGAGGATAAAAGATCTATGATATGATCATAGAGATGAATATCTGAATCACGAGTTTGGCACAGAATTAAGACATTGTGGAAATTGTTTCACAACTGATACAGCCTGGAACACCATAGTGTGATGGTGTGTCCAAACGTCATAGTTGCACCCTATTGGATATGGTGCGTACCATGATGTCTCTTATCGAAGTACCACTATAGTTTATGGGTTAGGCATTAGAGACAACCACATTCACTTTAAATAGGGCACCACGTAATTCCGATGAGATGACACCGTATGAACTATGGTTTAGAGAAACCTAAGCTGTCATTTCTTAAAAGTTTGGGGCTGCGACGCTTATGTGAAAAAGTTTCAGGCTGATAAGCTCGAACCCAAAGCGGATAAATGCATCTTCATAGGACACCCAAAACATTTGGGTATACCTCCTGTCTCAGATCCGAAAGCAATAAGGGATTGTTTCTAGAATCGGGTCCTTTCTCGAGGAAAAGTTTCTCTCGAAAGAATTGAGTGGGAGGATGGTGGAGACTTGATGAGGTTATTGAACCGTCACTTCAACTAGTGTGTAGCAGGGCACAGGAAGTTGTTCCCGTGGCACCTACACCAATTGAAGTGGAAGCTTATGATATTGATCATGAAGTTTCGGATCAAATCACTGCCGAACCTCGTAGGGTGACAAGGATACGTGCTACTTCAGAGTGGTACAGTAATCCTGTCTTGAAGGTCATGTTGCTAGACAACAATGAACCTACGAGCTATGGAGAAGCGATGGTGGGCCCAAATTCCGACAAATGGTTAGAAACCATAAAATCCGAGATAGGATCCATGTATGAAAACAAAGTGTAGACTTTGGCAGAACAACTCGATGGTCGTAAGGCTGTTGAGTGCAGATGGATTTTAAAAGGAAGATAGACAATGATGGTAAGTGTCACCATTGAGAAAGCTCGACTTGTCGTTAAGATGTTTTTCGACAAGTTCAAGGAATTGACTACGATGAGACTTTCTCACTCGTAGCGATGCTAAGAGTCTGTTGGAATTATATTAGCAATTACTGCATTATTTATGAAATCTTGCAGATAGGATGTCAAAACATTGTTTCCTCGACGATTCTTGAGGAAAGGTTGTATGTGATACAACCGGAAGGTTTTGTCTATCCTGAAATATGCTAATAAGTATGCAAAGCTCCAGCAATCCTTCTGAGGACTGGAGTGAGCATCTCGGAGTTGGAATGTATGCTTTGATGATGATCAAAGATTTTGGGTGTATACAAAGTTTATGAGAAACTTGTATTTCCAAAGAAGTGAGTGGGAGCACTATAGAATTTCTGATGAGTATATGTTGTTGACATATTAATGATCAGAAATGACGTAGAATT
>NW_025271716.1:0-1379 GCF_018294505.1 Triticum aestivum | reverse complement strand
CTGTGGGTGTAACAATGGTATTGATGTCCTCATCATCCTCCCCTTCTTGAAATGAAGTCGTCCTCGACGGAAGCTCATCTTCCTCACCCAAATAAGGCTTCAAATCTGCAATGTTAAAAGTGGGACTAACCCCAAAATCTGCAGGCAGCTCAAGTTTATATGCATTATGATTTATTTTCTCTAACACCTTAAAAGGACCATCAGCACGTGGCATTAGCTTTGATTTGCGCAAATCAGGAAATCTATCCTTACGCAAATGTAACCAAACAAGATCTCCAGGTGCAAACACAACATGTTTTCTACCCTTATCTCCAGCAAGTTTATATTTAGCATTCATACGCTCAATGTTTTCCTTAGTTAACTCATGCATTTTTAAGATCAATTCAGCACGTTGTTTAGCATCAAAATTAACCTTCTCCGAAGATGGAAGAGGCAACAAATCAATAGGTGCACGAGGTAGGAAACCATACACAATTTCAAAAGGGCACATCTTAGTAGTAGAATGCAATGAACGATTATAAGCAAACTCGATATGAGGCAAGCATTCTTCCCACATTTTCTTCTTATTCTTCAAAACAGCCCTAAGCATAGTAGACAATGTTCTATTGACTACTTCAGTTTGTCCATCAGTTTGGGGGTGACAAGTAGTACTAAAAAGCAGTTTAGTCCCCAACTTAGCCCATAAACATCTCCAAAAGTGGCTAAGAAATTTAGTATCACGATCGGAAACAATAGTATTTGGCACACCATGCAAGCGAATAATTTCACGAAAGAACAAATCAGCAACATTAACAGCATCATCGCTTTTATGACATGGTATAAAGTGTGCCATTTTCGAGAATCTATCCACGACAACAAATATGCTATCCCTCCCCTTCTTTGTTCGAGGTAAACCTAAAACAAAGTCCATAGATATATCGTCCCAAGGAACACTAGGTACAGGCAAAGGCATATATAAACCATGAGGATTGAGTCGTGACTTAGCTTTTTGACATGTAGTGCAGCGAGCAACAAAACGCTCAACATCCCGTCTCATCTTTGGCCAAAAGAAATGTGTAGCAAGTACGTCCTCTGTCTTCTTCACGCCAAAGTGTCCCATTAATCCTCCGCCATGCGCCTCCTGCAACAACAAAAGACGAAGAGAGCTAGCTGGAATGCATAGCTTGTTAGCACGGAACACAAATCCATCATTAACGACAAACTTGTTCCAGGTTCTTCCTTCTTTACAATTCTGCAATACATCTTTAAAATCAGCATCATGCACATATTGATCTTTGATGGTCTCCAAACCAAATATTTTGAAGTCAAGTTGTGAAAGCATAGTATAGCGACGAGACAATGCATCAGCAATAACATTTTCTTTACCCTTCTTGTGTTTA
>NW_025271715.1:0-1379 GCF_018294505.1 Triticum aestivum | reverse complement strand
TACCACCCAATGGCGACGTGGGCCCATGGGCCGCACAGCCATGTTAGTAAAAGTTTTTCAACGACTAGACTCGACTTCGGCCAAGGAGTTGGAAAGGGGATTCCTACAGGCAGTCGGCTCTGATACCAACTTGTGACGCCCCCGATTTAATCGTACACTAATCATGCACGCAAATGTGTACGATCAAGATCAGGGACTCACGGGAAGATATCACAACACAACTCTACAAATAAAATAAGTCATACAAGCATCATAATACAAGCCAGGGGCCTCGAGGGCTCGAATACAAGTGCTCGATCATAGACGAGTCAGCGGAAGCAACAATATCTGAGTACAGACATAAGTTAAACAAGTTGCCATAAGATGGCTAGCACAAACTGGGATACAGATCGAAAGAGGCGCAGGCCTCCTGCCTGGGATCCTCCTAAACTACTCCCGGTCGTCATTAGCGGGCAGCACGTAGTAGTAGGCACCTCCAGTGTAGTAGGGGTCGTCGTCGACGGTGACGTCTGGCTCCCGAACTCCAGCATCTGGTTGCGACAACCAGAAAAAAAGGAAAGGGGAAAAAGGGGGGAGAAAGCAACCGTGAGTACTCATCCAAAGTACTCGCAAGCAAGGAACTACACTACATATGCATGGGTATATGTGTAAGGAGGCCATATCAGTGGACTGAACTGCAGAATGCCAGAATAAGAGGGGGATAGCTAATCCTGTCGAAGACTACGCTTCTGGCAGCCTCCGTCTTGCAGCATGTAGAAGAGAGTAGATTGAAGTCCTCCAAGTAGCATCTCTAAGTAGCGTCTCCAAGTAGCATCTCCAGTAGCATCTCCACGTAGCATCGCATAGCATAATCCTACCCGGCGATCCTCTCCTCGTCGCCCTGCGGAAAAGCGATCACCGGGTTGTCTGTGGAACTTGGAAGGGTGTGTTTTATTAAGTATCCGGTTCTAGTTGTCATAAGGTCAAGGTACAACTCCAAGTCATCCTGTTACCGAAGATCACGGCTATTCGAATAGATTAACTTCCCTGCAGGGGTGCACCACATTCCCCAACACGCTCGATCCCATTTGGCCGGACACACTTTCCTGGGTCATGCCCGGCCTCGGAAGATCAACACGTCGCAGCCCCACCTAGGCTCAACAGAGAGGCCAGCACGCCGGTCTAAACCTAAGCGCACAGGGGTCTGGGCCCATCGCCCATAGCACACCTGCACGTTGCGTACGCGGCCGAAAGCAGAACTAGCCCCCTTAATACAAGAGCAGGCTTACGTTCCAATCCGGCGCGCGCCGCTCCGTCGCTGACGTCTGAAGGGCTTCGGCTGATACCACGACGTCGGGATACCCATAACTACTCCCACGTAGATGGTTAGTGCGTATAGG
>NW_025271714.1:0-1379 GCF_018294505.1 Triticum aestivum | reverse complement strand
GTGATTGTTCAGATTGCTACAGACTATTATGTTTTTGACAGATTCTGTTTTTGATGCATAGTTTGCCTGTTTTGATGAAACTATCAATTTATATTAGTGGATTAAGCCATGGAAAAGTTATATTACAGTATACACAATGCAAAAACAAAATATGAATTGGTTTGCAACAGTACTTAGAGTATTGATTTGCTTTATTATACTAACAGATCTTACCGAGTTTTCTGTTGAAGTTTTGTGTGGATGAAGTGTCTAATCGAGGAGGTTTTGATATGAGGAAAAGGAAGAGAGGCAAGAGCTCAAGATTGGGGATGCCCAAGGCACCCCAAGTAAATATTCAAGGAGACTCAAGCGTCTAAGCTTGGGGATGCCCCAGAAAGCATCCCCTCTTTCTTCAACAAGTATCGGTATGTTTTCGAATTTGTTTCGTTCATGTGATATGTGCAACCTTGGAGCATCTTTCGCATTTAGTTTTCACTTTTCTTTTATGCACCATGCTGGTATGAGATAGTACTTGGTTGATTTATAGAATGCTCATTGCACTTCACTTAAATCTTTTGAGTATGGGTTTATAGAATGCTTCATGTGCTTCACTTATATCATTTGAAGTTTGGATTGCATGTTTCTCTTCACATAGAGAACCGCCATTTGTAGAATGCTCTTCTGCTTCATTTATATTTGTTAGAGTGTGTGCATATATTTTGTAGAAAGAATTAAACTCTCTTGCTTCACCTATATCTATTTAGAGAGATGACAGGAATTGGTCATTCACATGGTTAGTCATAAAATCATACATAAACTTATAGATCACTGAATATGATATGTTTGATTCCTTGCAATAGTTTTGCGATATAAATATGGTGATATTAGAGTCATGATAGTGTTGGAAATATGCCCTAGAGGCAATAATAAATTGATTATTATTATATTTCCTTGTTCATGATAATCGTTTATTATCCATGCTAGAATTGTATTGATAGGAAACTCAGATACATGTGTGGATACATAGACAACACCATGTCCCTAGTAAGCCTCTAGTTGACTAGCTCGTTAATCAATAGATGGTTACGGTTTCCTGACCATGGACATTGGATGTCGTTGATAACGGGATCACATCATTAGGAGAATGATGTGATGGACAAGACCCAATCCTAAGCCTAGCACAAGATCATGTAGTTCGTATGCTAAAGCTTTTCTAATGTCAAGTATCATTTCCTTAGACCATGAGATTGTGCAACTCCCGGATACCGTAGGAGTGCTTTGGGTGTGCCAAACGTCACAATGTAACTGGGTGGCTATAAAGGTACACTACGGGTATCTCTGAAAGTGTCTGTTGGGTTGGCACGAATCGAGATTGGGATTTTGTCACTCCGTGTAAACGG
>NW_025271713.1:0-1379 GCF_018294505.1 Triticum aestivum | reverse complement strand
AAGGGTGTGCGCGCGTGTGCACGGATGGTTCGTGGTGCCGTAGGTGGTGCGGTGTGGCATCTACCGTGTCGACGACGGCGGGTCTCGGCAGTGTGGAGCAGCAGAGTCCTGGTGATGGACATGTGTTGATGGACGAGCGCAGGGCGGTGAAGCTGTCTAGCGCCATGGTGGCGTCGATGGCAGCGAGATCGGGCAAGGTTGATGCAGCAATACAACACTGAAGATGGATTGGTGGCAGGTGGCTACGGCGGCCTCATACTCGGCAAGCGTCCTGGTTGAGGAGTGCGCCGGACTGGTGGGTGCCCCATACCGGGCAGGCGTCCTGATTGGGACCTCAAATCTTAGATGTTAAGTTTGGATGCGAGGTCTGTTTAGTATTAGACTCAGACTATCAGCGCCCCTTCATTAACTGGTTAGAAGTAGCGACAGATGTTACCTAAATGATGGCTTTAGTCTTACTGTTGTATGCCTTTATACGGTCTTGCGTAAATAATTAATAAAGTGACCGCATGCATCGTCCAGATGCAAAAGCCGGGGTCCTCCTCATTTTAAAGATCGACCTTGGCCATTCACGATGGATTAGATTACGTAGCCGATCAAAGAACGAACAGGTTGAGTCGGTTGGAAAGTTTGGATGCAACTGTTGGCCGCTGCCCTTGTGCGGTCGCGTCGCATGGCCGACATACGACGGCACGGCACGCCATGGCTAGCACGGGAGGGTCACGTATAAGATAAATACAGGTGTAAAAACTTACACCCATTCCAAGCAGGGCCTAAAAGTTAAATCTCTTCTCAAACGACCGTTTCGCTCTGTCATTTGTACATCCAGCCCAGGTACTTGCGAGCACGGAGCAACCTCGCCCCACCTGCCGAAGGTGCCATCGAAGCAGTGCTACGTGCATATACTCATAACGCATACATCCACACCTTATCTCTATAAGCACTTTCGAGAAACTGAGCTGGCATATTATCTTAAGATTTTATGAAATCATCGTAGCGTCTTGCAGTCGACAGAAACATCTTCTCTTACTGAACGCGCATCGCCGAAAATTATGAAATAAATATATAATAAATGCGAACATCAGGACTTAAACCCTAATAAACTGATAATACCACTATCCATCTAACCATTCAATCACAAGTTAGTAGAGCTAGTTGCTCTGTGTTTCCATAAACAAGAAGCCGAACCGTTATTTCCTTTATCAAACTGGCCTTGGGCCTTTATTTCTTTAGCATAAAAACAATGGATGGTTATTAAGTGATGGTCTAAGCTATCGGGTGCGTGTCTCTCAAACCATATATCTCACTTATAGCTAGAGTACCAGAAAACACTATTTGCCGCACACAACGACAACTTATCGGGGCTCCGCACAGGGGGG
>NW_025271712.1:0-1379 GCF_018294505.1 Triticum aestivum | reverse complement strand
TTTCCCCCCTCCAGGTGCCGGCAGCGGCGGCGTCCGTGAGGGGGGGGCACACCCCGGAGACGCGTGCTGGGCGTTTGCAACCGCCTCAACACTTCCAGATTTGTGATAGGCCGCCTACGCAAGATTTGACGGTATGCTAGCCCCCGGAGGCCGCCGGCCACAGTCGTAGACGTGCGAAGAGCAATCCGCGTAGAGGGAAGTGTTCAGATACTTCTCCATCACAAAAAATTATGAAAAATTACCATCAGTCCTATAGCACATGTGCCCACGTTGTATAAAAAACTTATGATTTTATCGCGCTCCAAGTATGTAATAATATTCACGCTGCATCGTTACCGCAGAACGTCTACTACCGTTTCATTGCCGTCCGTGAGGGGGGCCACAACCCGGAGACGCGTGCCGCCTCTTCGGACATGCCACAACACCACCCCGCATGTATGAGGGCCCGGTACGACGCTCCGGTGGCATTGCTACCCCCAGGGCCCCCGTCCCGGCTAACCCTGTAGCGTTTGACCACGGGATCTAGCCCTTTGACTTTGCACGGACGGGCTTTGACCAGTGGACCTCTCCACCCGGTTGTGTTAGGTCGGCCCAGAGGAACACTTTGGAGCAACATCCGGGCCAAACCCACAACTACATCCACTCCGTGTAGACCCGACGCGTCCGTTTCCCCCCTCAAGGTGTCGGCGGCGGCGGCGTTCGTGAGGGGGGGGCACACCCCGGAGACGCGTGCTGGGCGTTTGCAACCGCCTCAACACTTCCAGATTTGTGAGAGGCCGCCTACGCAAGATTTGACGGTATGCTAGCCCCCGAAGGCCGCCGGCCACAGTCATAGATGTGCGAAGAGCAATCCGCGTAGAGGGAAGTGTTCAGATACTTCTCCATCACAAAAAATTATGAAGAATTACCATCAGTCCTATAGCACATGTGCCCACGTTGTGTAAAAAACTCATGATTTTATCGCGCTCCAAGTATTTAATAATATTCACGCTGCATCGTTACCGCAGAACGTCTACTACCGTTTCATTGCCATCCGTGAGGGGGGCCACAACCCGGAGACGCGTGCCGCCTCTTCGGACATGCCACAACACCACCCCGCATGTATGAGGGCCCGGTACGACGCTCCGGTGGCATTGCTACCCCCCAGGGCCCCCGTCCCGGCTAACCCTGTAGCGTTTGACCACGGGATCTAGCCCTTTGACTTTGCACGGACGGGCTTTGACCAGTGGACCTCTCCACCCGGTTGTGTTAGGTCGGCCCAGAGGAACACTTTGGAGCAACATCCGGGCCAAACCCACAGCTACATCCACTCCGTGTAGACCCGACGCGTCCGTTTCCCCCCTCCAGGTGCCGGCAGCGGCGGCGTCCGTGAGGGGGGG
>NW_025271711.1:0-1379 GCF_018294505.1 Triticum aestivum | reverse complement strand
ACAAACTATATTGAGGCCCAAAGATTGCACAAGATAGATATGCCACAAAGACATAACAAAGAGAGAAACACGCAATCAACCAATCAAAAGATACCAATTGAAGCAAGCAAATTGAAGCAAGCAATCAACGGATATCAATTGAGCCAACTAGACCAATGATCCTACATGCCACATGAATAAAAGATATTATGATATGAGCAAAAGAGTGTTCTAAAGAAACTAGAGAAGCTCCCCATGATTTGTGCACACAAGAATATTCGTATTTGGATACAAAGTGCACAAAATAGGATCATAGCTCCCCCAAGATCAATAGAACCTCACGACAAGTGCAAGATAGCAACATAGTGTTCTAAAGACACTAGTGAAGCTCTCCATGATTTGTGCACTCCTTACAATATTTGCATTAGGATACCAAGTGCACAAAATCGGATCATCACTCCCCGAAAATCAATAGAAACTCACAACAAGTGCAAGTGAGCATGTGGGAAACAAAGCCTAGCACTTGCAACAAACAAATGGTTGAGCAACATATAAAAGAGGCAACTTAAGAGTAGGCTCAACCAAAATGATGTGTGTGAGTCATGGCAAAGCACTTGAGAAGACTAATGTACGAATGAGCATTAAGTATCAACATAGTCTTGGATAGTGGAGATACAAGGTGCATGACATGTCCTCCCCACACACACCAAACTAGCAAAAGGGTTCACAAGCATACTAAAAATGCAAAAAGAATAACCAACACTTGTGACAACCCATGGTGAAGATAGAAGATGAATGCCTCATCAAGACGAGGGATACCAATTAAGATGGCAAAAGCCTCGTAGAGATAAGCATGAGGAAAATAATCTTCACCACACAGGAGTGCATCAAGATGCAACGAGATAAGACATGCACTCAAGGCAAAAGCTTTCACGGAGCCACCAAAGAAATAACAAGAAAGACAAGGTGGACGTGAAAGAAAGGATATCATCTAGAGATGTAATTTCCCTCAAGTGTATAAGGTTCTAGGTAGACGAGATCATGATGATATATATCTACAAAGAAGGATGTACACCCGAAATAGTTACAACACGAAGGAACAAGATATCCAAAAGGAAGTCATAGATATACCAATAAGATATTTGCTTGGAAGCATAGCACATGGCTAGATATGGTCTTATTGTACATAAATGAATTCCTACCACACAATCATCAAAGACATAACAACTAGCAACAAGAGATCATTGTCGGGATGCTTTGAGAAAGGAAACAAGTATCACAAGAGAGAATGAATAACATGCCATGATGCAACCTACACAAGGTTGATACAAGAAATGTGTGCATGAAGTATATGAAGATACTTGTTACCGAGTTGACATTGGAAGGATGTAGTAGATACC
>NW_025271710.1:0-1379 GCF_018294505.1 Triticum aestivum | reverse complement strand
GAGTAGCGGATTTTTTAGTCCATCGGGACTAATTCCGTCTTCGGTCTTTTAATTGAAAACACGCCTGACCCGCACACACCAGCTTAACTTACCGGCGTCTGGAATCACCCACGACACATGTCAAGCAAAACTCTAAGTGGGGAGGCTACAACCTCGACTTAGCATGGGATCAAATTTATATCGCGCGCTCTAAGGGGTGCCCCCCTCTCGGTCCCAACCGGAAACACACATGCCCCCGGACCAGGTGGCATGCCTACCAGATGCATCCGGTATCTTCCACCATGGCCTCTCTGTATGGTGTGTGCCAGGAAGGGGTTGACAACTTACTGAACCGTACCATACCTGCGGCAGGGACAAGTGGTAGTACGAAACAAGTATGGGGGTTACTGGAACAAGACTCGATCTACGGCCGACTCTGGAGGTTCAAGTATTCCCTGTATGATTTGCATAACAAATATATTTCAACTAACGGACAGAATCACCGCTCATCATACCTCATCATGCCATACCGGACACACTCGTCTCGACGAGGAACTAGGGACAAGCTCGTGTCTACCCAAGACAGCGACTTTCCCGGCTTCCTTCCGGTATGCATGAAAAGCTCACGAGGATGATTACTATCACCAGCATATCCATTTCTAACAGCAAAGACTCTCATTATGCACTCACGCGTATGATCGTATCGTCACATAAAATAACGAATGCTCCATGTCAAGGTGGTGTTGTGACCGTATCAAACAACACACAAAAATATTATGCCAGGGTTCAGAATGCTTGCCTTCAAGGTGTGGAGGGGTGAGGTGCACTCCAAAACTTTTGAAAGTTATAATCTCCCCTCCAAATTCCTATTTTCAAACATATTCAAATAACACATACTTTAAAAATAGCGCAAAAAGTTGTCCTAGATATTTTTGAAATAAATCTTAAAATAAACTAGGTGGAATTTGAGAGAGGTAGGAAAAAGAATTAATTCCTTTGGAGTTTTATTTAAAAAGATATAGCCAGTCAAAGTTTAGTCAATGTTCTGTTTTTAATAAAAACCAGAAAAAGAAAACGTTTCGGGGGAAAATACGTTTTCGAAGGAGAGGAGACGTACTTCAGGTGTTTACGCGTCCACTTAAACACGTGGTGGCGGGGCTGGGTCACTGAGCCACTGGTCAGGTTTGACTAGTCCCCCGCCTTCTTCCTCCTCTGTCCGAGCCGAGGCGGGGACTCCGGCAATCGACGCCGACGAACGACGGCTTCTAGGAGCCATCCGAGGGTGGGGAAGGATCCGCCGCTCCAGGACGATCCTTCCGGTAGTCGAAAGGGCCCCGGGGACGGAGGGGATCGTCGGTGGCGAGCTTCGCGGCGGCGAAGGCTTCGGGCATGATTGGGGA
>NW_025271709.1:0-1379 GCF_018294505.1 Triticum aestivum | reverse complement strand
ACATTTTGGTATAACCTACAAAGTAGCACTTGTCTGATTTGGAATAGGTTTGTAACCTTTTACACAAGCCCCATATTCCAAATGTTAAGAAAAGATATAACATGGTTGGGCGTACCATACCATGGCTTCATTTCAACAGACCCGATGTAGCTCTTTTCAGTGTAAAAGCCGCAGTCTCTAAAGCATCACTTTAAAAAGGATAATGGCAAATTTATTTATGTCATCTTTGACCTTACCATGTCATAAATGGTTAGATTACATCTCGACGGACTTTTCACTTGCAGTGGTGTTCCGGGAGGTGCAAGTTATGAAACCCCTTTCACAACTCATCAGACATTCGCTAAACATGTAACTCAAATATTCCTTTGTGCAATCAAATTGCAGAAACATAATTTTCTTGTTACAATAACTTCTACTTCATTTTTGAAAACCTTTCGAATGATTTCAAAAGATCCAGACTTACGTCTCATCAAGTAAATATCCATATATCTACTTGAGTCATTTCCGAAGATAAATAAATCCACCACTAACAACACTTATCGGACTACACACATCAAATGTATGATCACTAATAAGTTTGTTGTTCGTTCCTTATTGCCTGTGAACGGTATTTTAGTCACTTCACTTTTCGGAGGAAAGTTGCAAGTGTCAGATGATTCAAAATCAAAAAGACTTCAAAATCCATCATAATGGAATTTTCCATGCGGGTTTCTCCAATGTGACCAAATGTAGTGCCACACTTGTGTGGTATTCTTTTAGTCTTGTGACATTTAGCGTCAGTGTTATGAATGTATCATATTACCCTCAATATTCATAACATACGTCCCATCTTGGATGGAAGCATGGCCCTTCATGTTATTCATATTACTTAACAATAATTGTTGTTTTTATGAACAACTCTTTTGCAACAAACATTGTGCAATGGGCTAGAGTGTATGAAACTCTAAAATGAATTATGAAAGTAAACCCAGAGGTATTGTATTATTATCAATATTCATAACATACATCTCATTCATAATGAAAGTATGGCCCTTGTGTTATTCATAACATCGAACATAAAAGGTTCTCTTATGAACAACCTTCTTGCAAGATACCTTATGCAATGGGCTAGAGTTTGTAAAACTCTAAATGAATTATGAAAATAAATACAGACGGCAATACACCGATGGAAGGTATAGTAACATTTACTATGTTCCCTGTGTATACCTTAACCTCATTTCTGGCTAGTCTTTTTAGGCCATAGTAGCTCTTACAGTGATTCGCAATTGAATGCAATCGAGCGGGTATCTTTGTGATTAACTCACAATACCCAAGAATTAGTGATTAACATGTTTAACCATAATTCCCAAGAACTATATCTTTGACCAGCCTACTATACA
>NW_025271708.1:0-1379 GCF_018294505.1 Triticum aestivum | reverse complement strand
GGTCTTCTTCGATGCCCTCCTATACAGAGGCACCTTCTGAGTCTGAGGAGGAGGAGTATGTTCCTGATGGCGAGGAGGAGGAGGGTGAGGAGGAGGAGGGCGTGGAGGAGGGCGAGGAGGAGGGTGAGGAGGAGGGCGAGGAGGGTGGAGGGGATGTTGATCCCGAGTTGTGGGGTGACTTGCCACCGGGTGCTCCGCAGGGGTGGCTGCGTGGTAATGCCGGACTACCTACACCACCTTATATCGAGGAGCACAAGTGGCTCATTGAACCTGTGGGGACAGAGTAAGTGCCTCTCGATCATATTTTCAACACATGACAACATTTTCTTATTGTACACATGGCAATCATTTGATTCTTTTGCAGAAACTGGATCCTTCGCGGAAAGGGCCATAAACCGAACGGTCTTATCACTGTCCTATTGAAGGAGTTTTGGCCTGGCCTATTCTGCCCGCGGCCAGACAGGGACCCGTAGCTGCGGGTTTTGGCCACGAGCTGGGCCCACTACGAGACTTGCAGCAACGCGGAGTACGGGACGGCCGCTAAGGCCGTGATCACCAAATTTTGGGTAAGTTCTCTTCTGAATCACTTGTCTTCAGTTTCGTTCATAGTTTATCGTTGAATCACTCAACTCATTCCTTGTTTGCTTCTGGTTTATGCATGATTGCAGCAACTCTATAGAGTTCTTGACGAGCACAAGGCCAGAGCCGACGTGGTCTTGCTTGCGGCTGCGAAGAAGAAAGCTCATCAGTTGCAGTACGAGGTGCGCTGGGTTGCCGTCTCGCAGTACTACCACATCTACCTGCAACAAAAGATGACCAAAACTCAAGCGCAGAGGCAACGACTTACCTTGAACAGGGAGCAGTTCATGATGGTAACTATTACTAACTTATGATTGTTTCAAGCAGTCAACTATATGTTTCGTGCTCACATGTCATGATTCCAAAATTTGCATAGGTTATTCATCGTTGGTGCTATGGAAGGCATGACGGATGCGCGAGTTTGGTGGACAGGTGGCTCGACGACGATGCAGAGTTTGCTGCCAAGAGCATCAAGGACCGGGCTAACCGTGGAAAAGACGGGACACACGGCCGAGGAAACAGGAACCACTGGGGCTTCAAGGCCATGAAGGTATATCTATATGCATGATGCATTTTTGTTCTTCTTTACCGTCATGTTCTTATGTATGGCTAACTTCTGTTTGACGTTGCAGGAGGACAAGTTGAAGAGGACGCTCTCAGAGATTGAGTCGTGGAAGCTGGCCCGCGAGCGGAGTCATCCCAAGGAGGGCGAGATCCAGTACTATGGCAAGACCGAGGAGCACCTGGAGTCTTACACTCAGCACTATCAGAAGTTGCATCCAGATGTTCCTGTTCCTGAG
>NW_025271707.1:0-1379 GCF_018294505.1 Triticum aestivum | reverse complement strand
CATCCGTTGAGACCCCATCAGCGCTGATGACATGGCCCAGATAAGTGAGACGTTGCTGGGCGAACTTGCATTTAGCTTGGTTGAGGTAGAACTGATGCTTGCGCAACAACTGGAACACTTGTCGAAGAAGCTCCTTGTGTTTCTCCAAGGTGGCACTATGGACCAGAATATCATCAACGAATACAAGCACACCCTTGCGCAACAGAGGCGACAAGACAATGTTCATAGTGCCTTGGAAGGTAGAGGAACCACCAGTAACACCATTGGGCATGACCTTGAACTCATAATGCCCGTGGTGTGTTTTGAAAGCCGTTTTGAACTCTTCCCCTGCTTTCATTCGGATTTGGTGATAGCCTGCTCTCAAATCCAGACTGGTAAACCAAACTGACCCTGCAAGCTCATCCAACAGCTCCTCAATGACTATCAATGGATATCTGTTCTTGATGGTGATAGCATTTAACCTGCGAAAATCGATGCAAAATCTCCAGCTTAAGTCCTTTTTCTGAACTAACAGGACAGGAGCAGCAAACGGACTACAACTATGCTGTATGATGCCTTGCTTGATCATTTCGGCCACTTGGCGCTCAATCTCATCTTTCTGAGCTGGAGTGTAGCGGTAAGGCCTCAAATTGACTGGTTGCGCCCCTGGGATATGAGGAATGGTGTGATCAAAATCCCGTTCTGGAGGTAAGGTGGATGGTGTATCAAAGAGATGAGCAAATTCTTGCAACAGAGTTGAGATCACCGAAGGAACCTGTTCCTCTCCTTCAGACACATCAATTGCACAGAGTTGAATCACCTGATGCACATCATTACAGTCAAACAAGGCATGCAATTGGGCTGATGATAACTGATAACAGTGCTGCACACTCGGTTGCGCTCCTTCCAACAATATTTGCTTGCCATTGTACAAGAACTGTAGCTTTTTGAGTCCCCAATGAATATCCATGGGACTATGCTCCTCCAACCAATCCATACCCACAATCATATCATAGTAGCCTAGTGGTAACACTTTAAGGGTAGAGCAAAATTTGTTGCCCTGAACCCACCACTCACAGTTATGCACCTCCTGTGCGCAAGAGAGATATCCCCCCCCATTGGCAATGCGCACTCGCAAAGGGTGATCTGAAGCCACAAAACCAGTCAACCGCGCTGCTAGAGTGGTACTGATGAAGCTGTGAGAACTTCCAGAGGCTTAGCTGCAGTCCAGTACTCACCTAAGTACTTAATACAATGTGCGCTCTGCAGGGATGACGAGGTGCAGGTCGACTGCTACCTTATCCTTCTGAGCTACGCCACAAATACAATGTGCGCTCTGCAAGGACGATGAGGTGCAGGTCGACTGTTACCTTCTCCTTCTGAGCTACGCCACAAATACA
>NW_025271706.1:0-1379 GCF_018294505.1 Triticum aestivum | reverse complement strand
CATGAGTGCACATCTTTTCAGAAACTTGTCAACAAAGCCATCAGTGCTGAAACTGGTCAGACTGACTATGACGCAACACGCAAGCATGGCCGTGACATGGGTTCCTCATCCGGTGCTGGTCCTCAGAAGCGCCGCGTGTGGGTACCCAACACCGCCCTGCCACCCAGGTTCACACCGAGGCCATTTTTCCAGGCGCCTCGCCCTGTTCAACAGTCTGCACCGGCCAAGCCCTATGGGGGTCCAACCAACAATGCTCCTCCACGTACCAGTTCCGTGACTTGTTTCAAGTGTGGGGAATCTGGCCACTATATGCGTGAGTGTCCCCAGACCAACCCCAACCAGTCTGCTAAAGCTGTTGGCCGTGGCAAGCCGACAGGAAAAGTTTTCCACGCCAAGCCGGTCACCGCTTCACGTGGCCATGTCAACTGTATCTCTGCCGAAGAAGCTCAAGAGGATCCCAACGTCGTTCTCGGTACGCTTCTTGTTAATTGCCACCCGACATCTGTTCTTTTCGATACAGGAGCCTCTCATTCTTTTATATCCGAAAATTATGCTCGTTTGCATAACGTTGCATTCTGTGACATGCCATCCACTATGGAAATTTCTACTCCCGGGTCTAGATGGTAGACCTCTAGGGTAAGTTATGGAAATGAAATCCAAGTCGACAGACTTGTTTTTCTTGCATCTTTGATAGCCCTTAAATCTTTAGATATTAATAGCATTCTGGGTATGGACTGGATGTCAGCTCATCAAGCCAAAATTGATTGCTTCTCTAGGACTGTTCAACTCACCCATCCTTCGGGGAAGATAGTCAATGTCTTGACCCGATTAGCCAAGCGACAGTTATATTCTCTTAACGCCAGCCCTTTGCCAGAACTTGAGGACATTCCGATAGTCCGTGACTTCCCGGATGTCTTCCCAGAAGAATTGCCAGGTGTTCCACCTGACAGGGATGTTGAGTTCGTAATAGACCTCATTCCAGGAACCGTTCCGATTGCTAGAAGACCTTATAAGATGGCACCCCTAGAACTAGCCGAGCTTAAGAAACAACTCGATGAGTCCTTGAAAAAGGGTTTCATCCGACCTAGCTCATCTCCGTGGGCTTGCCCCGTCCTATTCGTCAAGAAGAAGGATGGTACGGACCGGATGGTTGTAGATTACCGACCTGTCAATTTGGTCACAATCAAGAACAAATATCCACTTCCCAGGATCAACGACCTGTATGATCAGCTCGCTGGATCCTCAGTCTTCTCCAAGATGGATTTGAGGTTGGGCTACCATCAAATCAAAATCAGAAACGGGGACATTCCTAAAACGGCCTTTGTTACTCGTTATGGCCAATACGAGTACACCGTCATGTCCTTCGGTTTAACCAACGC
>NW_025271705.1:0-1379 GCF_018294505.1 Triticum aestivum | reverse complement strand
TGCCTCGTGGCCTCCTTGTTTGTTTCTTGACGTCCACTCCAAGTCCTCTGGATCACGTTTGTTCCGAAACTCACGTCCCCGAAGGTTTTATTCCGTTTGGACTCCGTTTGATATCCCTTTCCTTCGAAATACTGAAATAGGCAAAAAACAGCAATTTGGGCTGGGCCTCCGGTTAATAGGTTAGTCCCAAAAATAATATAAAAGTATATAATAAAGCCCATTAAACATCCAAAACAGAATATAATATAGCATGGAACAATAAAAAAATATAGATACGTTGGAGATGTATCACTAACAAAATGTGCAAGCTCCAGCGATCCATCTATGGACTGGTGCAAGCATCTCCGAGTTGGAATATACGCTTTGATGAGTTGATCAAAACATATAGTTTTATACAGACTTGCGGTGAAGCCTGTATTTACAAGAGAGTGAGTGGGAGCACTACAACATTTCTGATAAGTATATGTGAATGACATATTGTTGATCGGAAGTAATGTAGAATTTTCTGGAAAGCATAAAGGAGTATTTGAAAGGATTTTTTCAAAGAAAGACCTCGGTGAAGCTGCTTACATATTGAGCATCAAGATCTATAGAGATAGATCGAGACGCTTGATAAGTTTTTCCAATGAGTACATACCTTGACAAGATTTTGAAGTAGTTCAAAATGGAGCAGTCAAAGAAAGAGTTCTTGCCTGTGTTGTAAGGTGTGAAATTGAGTAAGACTCAAAGCCCGACCACGGCAGAAGATAGAAAGAGAATGAAATGCATTCCCTATGCCTCAGCCATAGGTTCTATAAAGCATGCTATGTTGTGTACCAGATCTATTGTATACCCTACACTGAGTTTGGCAAGGGAGTACAATAGTGATCTAGGAGTAGATCACTGGACAGCGGTCAAAATTATCCTTAGTGGAATAAGGATATGTTTCTCGATTACGGAGGTGACAAAAGGTTCGTCATAAAGGGTTACGTCGATGCAAGTTTTGACACTGATCCAGATGACTCTAAGTCTCAATCTGGATACATATTGAAAGTGGGAGCAATTATCTAGAGTAGCTCCGTGCAGAGCATTGTTGAGATAGAAATTTGCAAAATACATACGGATCTGAATATGGCAGACCCGTTGACTAAAATTCTCTCACAAGCAAAACATGATCACACCTTAGTACTCTTTGGGTGTTAATCACATGGCGATGTGAACTAAGATTACTGACTCTAGTAAACCCTTTGAGTGTTGGTCACATGGCGATGTGAACTATGGGTGTTAATCACATGGTGATGTGAACTATTGGTGTTAAATCACATGGCGATGTGAACTAGATTATTGAATCTAGTGCAAGTGGGAGACTAAAGGAAATATGCCCTAGAGGCAATAATAAA
>NW_025271704.1:0-1379 GCF_018294505.1 Triticum aestivum | reverse complement strand
GCAAACGCAAAAGGGACCAGACAACTTTTGCTCGCAATCCCAGAAGCAAGACGGAATTTCAGAAGGGTGGAATACACAAAACCCCGACGGATAATTCACGCCCAATAAAGAATTTCCATGCAAGAGACAAGGAGTTCACCTATCGCCCAGGCGTTACTTGTTACGCTTGTGGAGAAGAAGGGCACTATGCCAAGCAGTGCCCCAAGCCAAGGAACTCAACCCCGAAGCCCAATAATGGTGGCAATAATTCAGCGCCAAAGTGAAGCAATTTCAACCCCAATAACAACCACCGGAAAGGTCACCCGAACCACGTGACCCGAGAGGAAGCACAGAACGCCGCAGATATAGTACTCGGTACGTACCCCGTCAACACAAAACCTGCCATGGTTTTGTTTGATTCTGGAGCTTCTCACTCATTCATTTCGAAGAGTTTTGCTTTGCAAAATAATTTTTTCGATGCTTCCCTTGGAAAAATCAATGATCATCAAGTCCCCTGGAATTAAGCAAGTGACCCAGAGTTACTGTCAAGGTGTGATTATTGAATTTGAAGGATTGAAGTTTTACGCCAACCTTATTGTATTGGAAAGCAACAGACTGGATGTCATCCTAGGGATGGATTGGTTAACCACCAACAAAGGTTTTATTGACTGCTTCAACCGGACCGTGATTCTCACACACCATAATGGGAAGAAAATAAAAGTTTCAGTCAAAGGGAGACAAATACCTCGGCAACCGAGATTAAACAAGGTGGACGTTTCTGAGCTGAACAAGGTTCCAGTAGTATGTGAATTTCCAGACGTATTTCCAGAAGAACTACCAGGCATGCCACCGGACCGAGAGATAGAATTCAGCATTGAGCTAGCACCCGGAACCGCTCCCATTTACAAGAAACCATACAGAATGGCACCATACGAATTGGTGGAAGTAAAGAAGCAAATAAAAGAATTATTGGAGAAAGGATACATTCGAGCCAGTTCCTCACCTTGGAGTTCTCCAATTTTATTTGCCAAGAAAAAGGATGGAACACTGAGATTGTGCATTGATTATCGAGCTCTCAACATGGTCACAATCAAGAACAAATACCCAATGCCCCGAATAAATGATTTATTTGATCAGCTCGCACAGGCCAAAGTCTTCTCAAAAATTGACTTGAGATCAGGATACCATCAATTAAAGGTGCGAACAGAAGATATTCCCAAGACCGCCTTCACTTCCAGATATGGGTTGTATGAGTTCACAGTGATGCCATTCGGGCTAACCAACGCCCCCGCATATTTTGTTCACCTCATGAACAAAGTATTTATGAAGTATATGGACAAGTTTGTTGTGGTATTCATCGATGATATTTTGATATACTCCAAAACACCAGAAGAGCACGC
>NW_025271703.1:0-1379 GCF_018294505.1 Triticum aestivum | reverse complement strand
ATGTTGGACACCACGCTCTAAACTCGTCTGGATTCTCGTCCAGATTCAATAGGGCTCCGGTACATCGGAGATTGCCGGAGATTCCTCCATCGGAACTCGACGAAATTTTTGCAGGGTTGTTGTAGACTTAATTCCGCATAATTCCACTGAAGCAATCGTTTAAGCGACACTCGAGGAGGCGGTGGTGGCGGATACGAGTTTGCTGTCTAGAAAAACAGCACGGTCGCTTGATGACAATGTTTATGTTGAGCCAACGAGCTCCATGGATGACTCCTCCATGATCTCGATAGAGATCGGAGTTGATGTTGATGAAGGCCCTCATCCGAACATGATGATCGAAGGTAGGGCGCAGTCCTCGGTCAAGCCAAGGTGACCAGCCGAGCTGGTGACGAAGAAACCGATGTCGCAGTTGACCTGGAGTCGAGTCATTGATCCTTTCGCCGATCACACAGCGGAACTCTCAATGAAAGCACCAATGTCGGTGTCAAAACCGGCGGATCTCGGGTAGAGGGTCCCGATCTGTGCGTCTTAGGATCAATGGTAACCTGAACATGGGATTTTACCCAGCTTCGGGCTCTCTTGATAAGATAATACCCTACATGCTGCTTGATTGACTATAATGAGTATATGGGTTACAAGAGTTGATGTACCCTGAGATCATATGTTGTGGTCTAAACCCTAGAGGTATGATGAGTAATGTCATAATGATCTATCAACTAGCCTGGCCTCGGTTTATATAATGTACCGGAGGCCTAGGATAACAAGAGTCCTAGCCGAATACGCCGATGGGGGAGGAGTCCTTGTCTTGATCACCAAGTCTTGTGGAATCTTCCCTGTATGCGGCAACTGTCCGTACTGGCCCATGAGTATACGGCCATGGGGTCTTTGGCCCAATCCAACTGATCGGGAGACGACGTGCTGAGTACCCCCTAGTCCAGGACACCGTCAGCGGTAACCCCTGGTACTCCGGTTTTATCCGAAACTTATCCAGAACACTTCCGGTGTCCGAATATAGTTGTCCAATATATAAATCATTATGTCTCGACCATTTCGAGACTCCTCTTCATGTCCGTGATCACATCCGGGACTCCGAATAATCTTCGGTACATCATATCACATAAACTCATAATACCAATCGTCATCGTACGTTAAGCATGCGGACCCTACGGATTCGAGAACTATGTAGACATGACCGAGACATGTCTCCGGTCAATAACCAGTACCGGAACCTAGATGCTCATATTGGTTCCTACATATTCTATGAAGATCTTTATCGGTCAAACCGCATAATAACATACGTTGTTCCCTTTGTCATCGGTATGTTACTTTCCCGAGATTCGATCGTCGGTGTCATCATACCTAGCTCAATCTTGTTACCG
>NW_025271702.1:0-1379 GCF_018294505.1 Triticum aestivum | reverse complement strand
GACCTCGACCCTCAACCCTCGACCACTAGACGACCATCGATCCTCGACCCATCGACGACCCTCCACCCCTCGACCTCCCTCGACCCCTCAACACCCCTCGACCCTCGACCCCTCAACGACCCTCGACCCTCGACCCTCGACCCCTTGACGACCCTCGGTCGTCTACCCTAGTTTCCGACACCCTAGTTCCCGACACCCTCATTCCCGATAAAAAATAAGAAGAAAAAATAGAGGAGAGGAAGAAGAAAAAGAAATAGGGGAAAAAAAGAAGAAAAAAAAGAGGAGAAGAAGAAGGAATAGAGGAGAAGAAGGAAAAATAGACAATTTTCTGTTTTTTCTTTTTCAACTCTTTTGTTTCTTCTTCGTCCTCTTCTTATTTTTTTTCTCCTCTTCTTCCCTTCTTCTCCTTCTTCCTCTCTTATTTTCCTTGTTCCTCTCCTTCTTTTTCTTCTACTTCCTTCTTGCTTCTTCCTATTTTCTTCCTTTACCTTATTTTCCTTTTCCTCTCCACTAACCTAAAATCTACAAACCTAAAATGCACTAACAGTACAACCAACCTAAAATGCACTAAATCAACTAACCTAAAATGCACTAACCTGAAATCGATATCTACCAACAACCTAAATAAAAAATTAATACATATATGAATAAAAAAATGCTATGAACATCTATACATACATACCAACATCCATACATACATATAGCCACATACATATATACATTGTATATATGAACAAAAAAATTCATCATATAAAAAAATCGACATATAAGAAGAAGAAAAATGCTGTACAGAGAGCGTGTACATCTCATTATGAAACTAAAATTCATCATTCATCTATTAATCTCATCTCATCTCATTTTATGCCACTAAAAAAATGGAGGAAGCAGCAGCGGCCATGGGCGTCGGCGACGGTCAGCGACGGGGATGGGAAAGGGGGGAGCTCACTGGGGCGCAACGACGAGGAACATGCTCGGGGGCGCATGCGGTGACAGGGAGGAGGGCGCGGCGATGGAGCTGGAGGTCTGCGATGACGACGAACGGGCTCGGGGTGCACAAGGCGACGTGGAGGAGGTCGGCGACGACGAGGAACTGGCTCGGGGGCGCAAGCGGCAAGAGGGAGGGGGCCGGCGATGGTCCGTGGGATCGGGGACGGCGACGACGATGGGGCAAGGGCGGCGGACGATGTCGGTGCAGCCTGGCAGCATCGATGTCGTCGGCGTGGTCGGGGGCAACTGCGAGATGGAAGTAAAAAAAATTCCTGAGTGTTGGTTATATAGGAAAGCCTTTGGTCCCGGTCCGTGGCATGAACCAGGACGAATGCTCACCGTTGGTCCCGGTTGGTGCCACCAACCGGGACCAAAGGTCTCTTTTCAGCAGC
>NW_025271701.1:0-1379 GCF_018294505.1 Triticum aestivum | reverse complement strand
AGAAAGGAAAAGGGAAAACTTACCTGGCGCCACCACAGGCCCACCAGCCAGCCCACCTGGCCGGCCCAGCCCGGCCACCGCTCCAGCGAGCTGCTTGGCTTGCCAGGCAGGCAGCCAAGGTGCTCGGCGGCGGCACCGCAGCTCGCCACGCAGCTGCACGCCGCCCTGCTTCCCCCTCTCGCCGCCCTGATGGCCTGGACGAGCTCCACGTCGCGCCCCGACCCCCCTGGACACCTCCATTCGCCCCCAGTTCCTCTCCCTCGCGCTCCCACGCCATGGCCGACGCCACCGTCGCCGCACCGCCGCCGTAGCTGTGCTCCCCGTCGTCTCCACGCCGCGCCACCGTGTCCAGAAGCTCCGCCGTCCTCTACTTCTTCGAGCTAGCCAAGCCCCGAGCGCTCGCGTGCCCCGAAGCCGCCGCACCAACCTCGCCCGAACCGCCATCGCCGGAGATCCCCTTCGCCGTCGCCGCCGCAGCAGCTCGTCCCCGACCACGCCGTCCTTTCCATCAAGACCGCAGTGAGCTGGGCTAACTTCCCCTTCCTCTCTTTCTCTCTCTCGTGCACCACAGCGAGCACACTAAGCTCACCCGCACGCGCCGTCGCGGACCTCTTCGCCGACGTGCCCCCGGCCATTCTCCGGCCACCTCGCCTTGTCCATCGCACTCACCACGCCGCGTTGGGGCTAACCATGCACTCCCCGCACCTCACCACACACTCTAGCCACGAGTTCGTCTTCAACCGAACTCCGACGGCCGCCAAAGTTGCTGCCGGCACCAACTCCGGCCACCCCGAGCCCAACCACCACCACCAATAGTCGCGGCTCAACCTCAGCAACACGTAGATGCCTTCCGCCGTCCATTTGGTTGCCGGAATGGCAAAAAGCACTTTCGCCGTCGCGTCGGGCTCGCCGGCGGCTAGACGCCGGCGTGTTTGACTCTGACTTTGACCACGGGTGGGCCCCGGTTGACCCCCTGGGTCTATGACATGTGGGGCCCCCTCTGCTAATTAATCCAGTTAGTTTAAATCTAATTTAATTAAACTAATTGAATACTGACATGCGGGACCCACTGGTCAGTTTGACCTGGACCAGCCCGTTGACCACTGACGTCATCATGACGTAGTGCTGACGCAGTAATCTAATTACTGGAATTATATTTTTACACAGGAAATTCCAGAATATTATTTAAACTTCAAAAATTCATAACTTTTATTCTGTAACTCCAAATTGGACAAATTATATATGAAAAATGATCAGAAAAATCCAATCTATCCATCTGTACTATTTTCATGCATGATCAAACAAGTTAAATTGATGTTAAATGCAGAACAAGGAAAAGCACTTAAAGAGGCCATGTTTGAGTTTGAAATTTGAATCTT
>NW_025271700.1:0-1379 GCF_018294505.1 Triticum aestivum | reverse complement strand
AGCTAGGTCTATTGCGTAGATTCTTTGCACGAGTAGAACACAAAGTAGTTGTGGGCGTCGATATTGTTCAATATGCTTGTCGTTACTAGTCTTATCTTGATTCGGCGGCATCGTGGGATGAAGCGGCCCGGACCAACCTTACACGTACGCTTACGTGAGACCGGTTCCACCGACAAACATGCACTAGTTGCATAAGGTGGCTGGCGGGTGTCTGTCTCTCCCACTTTAGTCGGATCGGATTCGATGAAAAGGGTCCTTATGAAGGGTAAATAGCAATTGGCATATCACGTTGTGGTTCATGCGTAGGTAAGAAACGTTCTTGCTAGAAACCCATAGCAGCCACGTAAAACATGCAAACAACAATTAGAGGACGTCTAACTTGTTTTTGCAGGGTATGCTATGTGATGTGATATGGACAAAAAGGATGTGATGAATGATATATGTGATGTATGAGATTGATCATGTTCTTGTAATAGGAATCACGACTTGCATGTCGATGAGTATGACAACCGGCAGGAGCCATAGGAGTTGTCTTTATTTATTTATGACCTGCGTGTCAACTTAAACGTCATGTAATTAATTTACTTTATTGCTAACTGTTAGCCATAGTAGTAGAAGTAATAGTTGGCGAGGCAACTTCCTGAAGACACGATGATGGAGATCATGATGATGGAGATCATGGTGTCATGCCGGTGACGATGATGATCATGGAGCCCCGAAGATGGAGATCAAAAGGAGCAAAGTGATGATGGCCATATCATGTCACTATTTGATTGCATGTGATGTTTATCATGTTTATACATCTTATTTGCTTAGAACGACGGTAGTAAATAAGATGATCCCTTACAACAATTTCAAGAAGTGTTCTCCCCTAACTGTGCACCGTTGCGACAGTTCGTGTTTCGAAGCACCACGTGATGATCGGGTGTTAGATTCTAACGTTCACATACAACGGGTGTAAGACAGATTTACACACGCGAAACACTTAGGGTTAACTTGACGAGCCTAGCATGTACAGACATGGCCTCGGAACACGGAGACCGAAAGGTCGAACATGAGTCGTATAGAAGATACGATCAACATGAAGATGTTCACCGATGATGACTAATCCGTCTCACGTGATGATCGGACACGGCCTAGTTTGACTCGGATCATGTAATCACTTAGATGACTAGAGGGATGTCTATCTGAGTGGGAGTTCATAAGATGAACTTAATTATCCTGAACATAGTCAAAAGGTTTTTGCAAATTATGTCGTAGCTCACGCTATAGTTCTACTGTTTAGATATGTTCCTAGAGAAAAATTAGTTGAAAGTTGATAGTAGCAATTATGCGGACTAGGTCCGTAAACTGAGGATTGTCCTCATTGCTTCATAGAA
>NW_025271699.1:0-1379 GCF_018294505.1 Triticum aestivum | reverse complement strand
CGTGGGAAACGGACTGCTACGCTTCTGTGCCACCGGTCGTGGGTCAAGGGGGACGGGCTCACGCACGCGTCTGTGCCGTCGTGGGTCAAGGGGACACGCCTTCCCCGGGTTCTCTGCGTGTGCCGCCCGTGCATGCATGCCGTTGCCCATTAATTTGCTCATCTTGCTAGGGCCTGGCTAGAGGGCAAGGTTCGGTCGATGGGAGACGTGACAATAATGTACGCCTTCTTTTGCCCATCTTGTAACGGGCAGCACGCCATTTGAACTGCATCGATACCCACATCGATACGGGCCCCATCGATACCATGCCAGTATTGCGTCGTCAAAGAGGAGCACGCCATGCACAGCGTGCACACCACGCCATGCAGCGTTGGCTTTTTGGTTGTCTTCATCGGGCTGCTGCATTATGGCCGGGTGCATGCTTTGATGCGACGCTGCATCGGTTCTAATGGTAGGCATGCGACAGGTTACTGCGTTGATAGGGGTGGCGGAGCAGGGCTACGTCGAGGCATGCATGCAACGCACGGGCGCAGTCTTGCGGGTGGGCATGCATGCTGCGGGTAGGCACGGGCACGCATGCAACGATGGAAAGGGCACTCCGTAGGCTTGGTCCATGCACCGCGTCAACTCTTGCCGTTGGATTCAAATGAACGGTCCTGATGCTCCAACGAGAGAGGCTGATCCAAACCCCACCGCGTCAACCAATCAGCGCGTCTCATGCGGATCGCTGCACACTGTAGCTAACCCTAGCGCCTGATCTCAACCGTCCACGCACAACGATCGACGACCAGGTAGTGTGCGGGGTTTTGAGGGGTTTTGAGAGGGGTTTTGAGGGGTTTTGAGAGGTTTTGACTGATTAGGGTTGAGCATAACTAATTCAAAAAAAATTAAAAAAATATAAAACTTGCGCACATAGTCTTATTATGTCGTATAGTAACGAGAAAAAAATATAAATATGGTTTACATACATTTTTACGAAAAATCCTTCACAAAATTGTTATTCCTCAAACAATGTAGTATGGAGTTGAAGGGAGAGAGTAGTGGGCACCCGAGAGTAGGTGGAGTTTTGAAAATGAAAAGTGTGAAAACCTCACCAAAACTTCATTTTGGATTGACTAAGAAAGATCTGAACTTACTTTTCTCATTTTCATGTTTTAAACTTGTTTTATATATAATTTTCTATTAAACCTTGTTTTTTCAAAAAGAAAAGAAAAAATAGAAAATTAATTCAATAAATAGTGAGACTTTAGATTTACACTATATAGGTAGAATAGATGTGTAGAAAAATTATTTGGCTGGTTTAGACAAGGTGCCAAAAAAACTTGCTTAAATATGAGGCCGTTTACCCTACCTTTGGAGGTCATTTGAAACACACTTTT
>NW_025271698.1:0-1379 GCF_018294505.1 Triticum aestivum | reverse complement strand
TTTTTTTTGTATTGTTTTCTGTTTTCTTTTTATTTATTTTCTTTTATGTTTTTTAATTATCTATAAACACTTAGGCATTTAATAAAAATTTGTTTGTTGCATCATAATTACCCTTGTAATATTCGTCAACCACCGAACAATTTTATTTTAAATTTTGAAAACTTTTATTGTTTTCATCAATTTGAATTTTGAATTTGAACGGTTTCGAATTATTTCGAGGATAGCAACAGTAATCGGGATGACGTGCCATGATTAGCGTGGGATTACTGTATCAAGATTATCCGGGCGTTACAAATCTCCTCCACTACAAGAAATCTCGTCCCGAGATTTTACGAGGTAGAAGGAAACAGTGCGGGGTATTCATCACGCAGGCGATCCTCGCGTTCCCAGGTGGCTTCGTCTTCAGAGTGATTCGACCACTGGACCTTGAGGAACTTGATCGCCTTCTGGCGTGTGCGGCGTTCAGCTTGGTCGAGAATGCGGACCGGATGCTCTTTATAGGAGAGGTCCTGTTGCAATTCGAGGACTTCATGATCCACAGCTCGGATGGGGTCCTTGAAGCAACAGCGGAGTTGTGATACATGGAACACATCGTGAACCTGAGAAAGGTTCGGCGGAAGCTCCAGTTGATATGCCACTTTTCCACGCCTCTCGAGAATAGTGAATGGGCCAATATAGGGAGGAGCTAGCTTGCCCTTGATCCCGAAGCGGTGAGCACCCTTCATTGGTGTAACGCGAAGATAGGCCTTTTCGCCAGGTTGATAGACCATGTCTTTATGATGACGGTCATACTGACTCTTCTGACGTGATTGAGCAGTCTTGAGATTCTCGCAAATAATGCGGACTTGATCTTCGGCATGTTGGATAATATCCGGACCAAAGAGTGGACGTTCCCCAGTTTCTGACCAGTTCAAAGGGGTTCGGCACTTTCGTCCATATGACACTTCGAAGGGGGCCATCTTCAGACTAGCTTGATAGCTATTATTATAAGAGAACTCAGCATACGGAAGAGATTCCTCCCATTTCTTGCCGAAGGAAATAACACAAGCTCGAAGCATGTCTTCGAGAACTTGGTTGACACGTTCAACTTGCCCTTGTGACTGAGGATGAAAAGCAGTGCTGAAAGACAGATGAGTGCCCATAGCTTCTTGGAAACTTGCCCAGAATCTTGAAGTGAATAAACTGCCACGGTCTGAACTGATAACCAATGGAATACCGTGAAGCGAGACAATTCTGGTCATGTAGAGGTTTGCCAGCTGACTAGCAGTGATCGTTTCCTTGACAGCCAGAAAATGTGCAACTTTAGAAAGTCGGTCAATGACGACAAGAATAGCATCATTGCCTTTCTGCGATTTGGGGAATCCAGTAACGAAGTCCAT
>NW_025271697.1:0-1379 GCF_018294505.1 Triticum aestivum | reverse complement strand
CGTAACCACCGTCGATCGCCCGCACCGTCCCGTCGCCGGCACCACCTTGTGGTGAGCCTCTTGTTCATGAAATTTTATATAAAAAATTGATGTTTGTGTGATTTGGATATATAGTTACTCGTATAATAATTATCTTACCCGTACGTTATTTGTTATACATAGTGCCATGGTTTTGATATCCGTCCCCGTCGGCCCTCGTCCTTGTTATGATTCGGATGTGGTATATTCTCTTTTAAAACTATTTGTTGCATTTCGTGTTTATGACAAATTATGCCCATCAAGTTGACATAGATATTTTTATCTAGGAGGTATGTGAACCGGAAATTCCAACCGACCCTATTGTCGAGAGGTTAAATTTAGTTGAAAGAGAAAACGAGTACTTGAAAGAAAAATTGAAAAGAATTGAGGGGGAGAATATGGAATTGGAGTTGCATGTTGCCGATGTCATCGATGATCAGAAGATCAAGAAGGAGAAAATGCGCTTGAAGATTAGAAAGATTAGAAAATATGCCATCGATAGTGAGGCTTGGTATCATTATGCTGTTGGATCAATTGTTACCTTAGTTGCGATCTTGATCGCATTTGTTATTGCATTTAAATGCTTTAGCTAGAGAGTTATTTGTTTGTTGCATTTAAGTGTTGTATGAACTTTATGTATGAACTTGTATTAATTTGGTCTATTCGGTGTTGTGTAATGAAGATGAGCCGGCAATGGATGTACGATGACCGATGCTCTCCCCAGTTCGTTGAGGGCGTGCATACTTTTCTGCTTGCGACTGAGGCAAACAAGCAGGCGTATGGTTTTATGCCTTGTCCATGTGCTGGCTGTAAGAATGGTCGCAATTACTCTACGTCAAGAACCATTCACGTC
Organism: Triticum aestivum; assembly: GCF_018294505.1. Lineage (NCBI taxonomy): Eukaryota > Viridiplantae > Streptophyta > Magnoliopsida > Poales > Poaceae > Triticum > Triticum aestivum. The sequence continues at coordinate 508 of NW_025271697.1, read as the reverse complement.
CACCTGTTTGAGTCCGGTTTCTTGCCCCACTATAATGTTTGGACCAAGCACGGAGAAAGAGGGGTTATGATGGAAGACAATGAAGAAGAAGAGGATGACGACAGCTATCCTGGCCATGGGTTCCCTGAATACGATGATACAACAATGGGGGAAGAAGCTGAGCCGGTAATGCGGGAAGAAGCTGAGCCGGCAATGCGGGAAGAAGCTGAAGAAGAGGCATCAGATGAGCCCGTTGATGATCTAGGTCGGGCCATTGCCGATGCAAAGAGAAACTGCGCAAGTGATTTGGAGAAGAAGAAGTTGCAGCGCATGTTAGAGGATCACAAAAAATTGTTGTACCCGAATTGCGTAGGTGACAAGAAAAAGCTGGGCACCACACTGGAATTGCTGCAATGGAAGGCAGAGAATGGTGTATCTGACAAGGGATTTGGAAAGTTGCTGGTAATGATAAAGGATATGCTTCCAAAGGACAACGAATTGCCCGAGAGTACATACGAAGCAAAGAAGG
>NW_025271696.1:0-1379 GCF_018294505.1 Triticum aestivum | reverse complement strand
GGTTTGTGATTTAGAATCGTCCGGATCAGTGTCAAAGCTTGCATCAACGTAACCGTTTACGATGAGCTCTTTGTCACCTCCATATACGAGAAACATATCCTTAGTCCTTTTCAGGTACTTCAGGATGTTCTTGACCGCTGTCCAGTGATCCACTCCTGGATTACTTTGGTACCTCCCTGCTAGACTTATAGCAAGGCACACATCAGGTCTGGTACACAGCATTGCATACATGATAGATCCTATGGCAGAAGCATAGGGAACATCTTTCATTTTCTCTCTATCTTCTGAAGTGGTCGGGCATTGAGTCTGACTCAACTTCACACCTTGTAACACAGGCAAGAACCCTTTCTTTGCTTGATCCATTTTGAACTTCTTCAAAATCTTGTCAAGGTATGTGCTCTGTGAAAGTCCAATTAAGCGCCTTGATCTATCTCTATAGATCTTTATTCCTAATAGGTAAGCAGCTTCACCGAGGTCTTTCATTGAAATACTCTTATTCAAGTATTCCTTTATGCTATCCAGAAATTCTATATCAATTCCAATCAGTAATATGTCATTCACATATAATATCAGAAGTGCTAAAGAGCTCCCACTCACTTTCTTGTAAATACAGGCTTCTCCGAAAGTCTGTATAAAACCAAATGCTTTGATCACACTATCAAAGCGTTTATTCCAACTCCGAGAGGCTTGCACCAGGCCATAAATGGATCGCTGGAGCTTGCACACTTTATTAGCGTGTTTATTCCAACTCCGAGAGGCTTGCACCAGTCCAACCAAAATCGGGACCTGGATGCCCATATTAGCTCCTACATATTCTACGAAGATCTTTATCGGTCAGACCGCATAACAACATACGTAGTTCCCTTTGTCATTGGTATGTTACTTGCCCGAGATTCGATCGTCGGTATCCAATACCTAGTTCAATCTCGTTACCGGCAAGTCTCTTTACTCATTCTGTAATGCATCATCTCGCAACTAACTCATTAGTTGCAATGCTTGCAAGGCTTATGTGATGTGCATTACCGAGAGGGCCCAGAGATACCTCTCCGACAATCGGAGTGACAAATCCTAATCTCGAAATACGCCAACCCAACATGTACCTTTGGAGACACCTGTAGAGCACCTTTATAATCACCCATTTACGTTGTGACGTTTGGTAGCACACAAAGTGTTCCTCCGGCAAAAGGGAGTTGCATAATCTCATAGTCATAGGAACATGTATAAGTCATGAAGAAAGCAATAGCAACATACTAAACAATCAGGTGCTAAGCTAATGGAATGGGTCATGTCAATCAGATCATTCACCTAATGATGTGATCTCGTTAATCAAATAACAACTCTTTGTTTATGGCTAGGAAACATAACCATCTTTGATTAAC
>NW_025271695.1:815-1379 GCF_018294505.1 Triticum aestivum | reverse complement strand
GGAGTATCAGGGTTTCGGACGAGAACTCATCTGTTACACGGGCACTTCAATGTTTTTTAAACTTATTTGAACTCCACCCTATTTTTGCGTTCAGTATGCATCTTTCAAAGCAACGTCATCAATTTCCAACACGTTCTGACATCATTTGCTGTTTTTCAGTCATTTACCGATTTGTTTAGAGAGCTAAATGACGTTGAACTTGAAAATCACTACAAAATGAACTCTCAAAATGTTGGAACTTGGCATGGTATCATCATTTCGCCCGCATAGCACGTGCAAAAGAGTAGAGAGGGTCACGGCGAAAACTGGACGCACCTCGTGTACAAACTGGACAATCTCTTTGGGAGTATCAGGGTTTCGGACGAGAACTCATCTGTTACACGGGCACTTCAATGTTTTTTAAACTTATTTGAACTCCACCCTATTTTTGCGTTCAGTATGCATCATTCAAAGCGACGTCATCAATTTCCAACAAGTTCTGACATCATTTGCTGTTTTTCAGTCATTTACCGATTTGTTTAGAGTGCTAAATGACGTTGAACTTGAAAATCACTACAAAATGAA
>NW_025271695.1:0-658 GCF_018294505.1 Triticum aestivum | reverse complement strand
TTTCAGTCATTTACCGATTTGTTTAGAGAGCTAAATGACGGTGAAATTGAAAATCGCTACAAAATGAACTCTGGAAATGTTGGAACTTGGCATGGTATCATCATTTCACCCCCATAGCATGTGCAAAAGAGTAGAGAGGGTCACGGCGAAAACTGGACGCACCTCGTGTACAAACTGGACAATCTCTTTCGGAGTATCTGGGTTTCGGACGAGAACTCATCTGTTACACGGGCACTTCAATGTTTTTTAAAATTTTTTGAACTCCAGCCTATTTTTGCGTTCAGTATGCATCATTCAAAGTACCGTCATCAATTTCCAACACGTTCTGACATCATTTGCTGTTTTTCAGTCATTTACCAATTTGTTTAGAGAGCTAAATGACGGTGAAATTGAAAATCACTACAAAATGAACTCTGAAAATGTTGGAACTTGGCATGGTATCATAATTTCACCCGCATAGCATGTGCAAAAGAGTAGAGAGGGTCACGGCGAAAGCTGGATGCACCTCGTGTACAAACTGGACAATCTCTTTCAGAGTATCAGGGTTTCGGACAAGAACTCATGTGTTACACGGGCACTTCAATGTTTTTCAAACTTTTTTGAACTCCAGCCTATTTTTGCATTTAGTATGCATCATTCAAAGCGACGTCATCAATTT
>NW_025271694.1:0-1379 GCF_018294505.1 Triticum aestivum | reverse complement strand
GGTCCCGATGATAAGAAATAAAATGACTATTGAGAAAAAGTTCCCTGCTAACCCGGTTGATGTCATTTTCAAAGGCCATCTATTTCTTCAGATGTGAACACCTTTGGGGAAACAACGCGGTGCTAAGCTCATGAAGATCACGATGGAGAAGATCGGCAACAGTATCCCGCGACTTCGGCAAGCGGCTTGAGCTACCACATGTCTCTTTTGGTTTCTTTTGGCTGCGTCGGATGGAGGCGACCTGGTGCGTGGCTTTTATAATCGTCTCGGTTGGGACCGTTTTATCTGAACTATGGTTATGGCCGATGGGGCCTAACGGGAACTTGTTTTCGATTTGGTTGTAAGATGTCTAAACCTCGTGATGCTGCCAGTTGGCTTTATTAATCTAAAGCCGGACGCTTCTAGCGTCTTCGTTCCAAAAATACATAGAGTGCAAGGAAGACCCACGCTTGTAACAATCTAAAGCAGGTGCAGGACTTGCTCGGGGGGGGGGGCGAGGTGGGACTAAACTTTGATGGTGGCCTTATCTTTACCGAGAGCCACTCTCGGCAATTTCTCGTTTACCAAGAGCCACTCTCGGGTAACAGCCACTAGAAGATTCATAGTGACTGTATGGACTCTTAGTAATGAGATAAGACCGAAGCTTATTGCGGTTGGACTACTGAACTATTTAAACATGTCATTTTGCTAGTCGGCAGGCGAGGTGGGACTAAATCTTTGCCGAGTGCCACTCTCGGCAAAGAGTTGCAATTGTAACCGTGTCGTTAGTCGCCGCCGAATGTGCCATGTGGCAAAACTTTGCCGTGTGTGGCCGGATGGCCATCGGCAAATAGTGCCTTTGCCGAGTATAGCTTGTTTGTCGAGCAATACTGTCGGCATTGTCGTGTGTTTGGCGACTTACTCCCTTTGCCGAGTGCGACTCTCGTCATTCTTTACTTTGCCGAGTGCCCATGTTTTGGCTCTCGGCGAAGACGTCGACACCCGACGTATACGAAAATTCCAGTAGTGGGAGGAGATAGTGGAGACACGCATCAAGAAACTGGGATGCGTCTACCGAGCACCTTTCCTTTTTTTGGTAAGCATGAAACAGACTAGATGCAATCACGCGCTTTGCTACGCTGCTAGATCATTGTTATGATTCACATCCTCTAGAATGTTTTATGGTAATCGGTAGCAGTGGGCAAAGTTATCCTTCTCAAGCAAGTACTACGGTACCTAGATCGTTTTTCTCTCCTCCCTGGCGGCTAGAACCCTAGCCGCCGCCAGGAGAGGCCATCTTTCAGCGCCGTCCTCCGGCGGCTCCCCTCTGCTGGCGATCTCGATCGTCGGTGGTGAGGGGGGTCGCCGGATCCACACGCGTGGATCGTTTTTACTCCCTT